>NW_015112675.1:638465-641354 GCF_001443285.1 Poecilia latipinna | reverse complement strand
GGTCTGCTGATCATCTGTTAATTGTAAAACATGTATACTTTTTTTTTTGCCATGTATGTTTTTTTACACATTTAAGCTGACTTAAGAAAAACTGATTCATTTTATATGAAAATATACAACAAAATAACTGTTACTTCCCCATCTGTAATTCTTTTAATGTGTCAAGTACAAAAGTTTGTACTTTGTTTGGAAAGTGGATGTATCAGTATGCTATACCATATAGAAATGTAAGTGACTGTCCTAACTCCTCTCTTGAAATGAATTAAAAATGCTAATGGACTTACTCTCACAGCATTCCCCATGTGGAAAACCGCTCGTTTTCCTCCAACTCCGAAAAAGGAAATGTCACTGTTGAGACTGCGAGGCACATGAGCAGGATGAACATATCCCTCTGCTTCACTAAATTCCACCACAAATTAGATTAAATAAGAAAGAAGTAATATATCAGGGTTCTTCTTAAACAGACTGGTGAAAAGTTTTTTTTTCTGAATATTTTTCAAAACAACAACTAAAAAAATACAACCTTTCAAATGTGCTATTTTCCCTTGTGAACTTAGAGAGTCTGTAAACAGCCCAGTTATTGAGCTGCTTGGAGGTCATCCCGCATCCATTGTCCAACACAACGACAGTAAATGTTTTGTCAAATAGCTGTCCAGAATGGAAAGGAAAAACACTACAAGTTATGCAAAATTATTAAAACAGAATTCAGGGGTTTCTACTTTGGTTAATACTCAATTTATTGTGCAAAGCATAATCAATTGTGTTCATGAACATGTTCAAGTTTTCATTCATACAAAATTTCTACACATTTTGTCTTAATATAATCACAAACTGTTGAGTGTTTTATTGGGAATTTTGGTGATAATACAAAGTAATTCATAATTGTACAGAGGAAGGAAAATTAATATTCAAAATTTTTGCCAATAAATGTTAAAAGTCATGTTGCTACTATGTACTTCCTCCTCTTTAATCTGGCATTCCTAAATTATGTCAAAAACGTATGCTGTAAACATCAAGTTGATACTAAAATTTTCAAAAGTAAGAAGCAGAACCAACCAGCCTTATCTCTATACTCCTGACTCCAGTGATTTTTGCTGTGGCTGAAAGAGCATTGTCCACCAGCTGAGCAAGAGCGCAGGCTGAAAAAAATGACACAAAGACACCAAAAGCTTAAGGTAATAAGCTGCATTTCTGTTCCCAAATTATGAGCATCACTTTGATTACATTAATACCCACACAATGACTTTTGGCCCTCGATAAAGTACTCATCTGTCCCACTTTCAGTCATTGTGCTGTAGTGAGGAATGAAGTTAATCTCTTCCTCGATTGAAGCTGGCAGGACTTGGTTTGTTTTTCGTAGCAGATAGAGGGTGGTGCCATCTTTCAGTTTATCTGAAATGAGTGAAAGAATAATATTCTATGTTCTCCGTTTCAGAGTTTTCCTCTGTTTCATAAACATGAACAGGTTTACTTACCAAATTTATCAGCATCCACTATTATTCTGTCAGTTGTTGTCAACACAAATGTCTCATTTGAAGGGACATAAAACTTCTGTGGGGACAAAAAACAATGACATATTATCTGGTTAAAGAATTTTTGAGATCAGACACTGATGTGGGATGAAAACTCCTGGCCATTTATTTGGGTTGAGATCAGAGGTGCTCACTCATGTTGGAACATTAACATGATAAGAAGTCCTGATTTACTATTTAAATGCATGGAAAATACTTTCATAACACTTTATTTGAAGGGGTGTGCTTAAATCTGACATGACACTGTCATAAACATGACATAACACCTGTCATGAACATAAAGAAATCTTTATGAATGTTAGTTGTCATGAAGTGTCATTCGGTAAATAATGACACTTTTAATGCAAAGTTGCTGTAAAAGTTGTATTAAAAGTCCATTAAAAGTGCGAAATTAGCATGATTTTGTAAATTATGATAATTTAATGCAAAGTTGGCATTTTTAATGGACTTTCAATGCAACTTTTAGAGCATTATTTAGCGAATGACACTTCGTGACAACAGTCATAAACATTCATAAAGACTTTATGTTCATGACAGAAGTCATATAATGTTTTTAACAGTGTCATGTCAGTCTTATGCACACCCCTTCAAATAAAGTGTTACCAATACTTTTTGTAATTCATGAAGAGCTATTATTACCTTTTGAACAATTTGCACAAAGCCTTTAAAGTCCAAACCGCTGGTTTTCAAAGTTTTTCTGACGATCTTTTCAAAGCGGCAGTCGTTCACTTGGATCATCTTGTCTTCTTACTGCATTGAGACTGCAAGAGCGGTAAAACTGTAGCGTTTAGAGATTGGCTTTAATGCAAAGTTGAAGAAAACATAAAAACTTATTTATTCTCAACTCTGTTCCGAAGCATTATTGATCAAATTTCAATGGAACTAGTTTTCTATCTAGTTTTGAGCATAGAGTCTCTCCATTATGAAATGCCCATTTCCTGATTCAGAGATTGTGGTTAAAGCTCATCAGCCGTTGGGATCCACCCACTAAACACAGAAACTCCTACTGTAACTGAGAGACACCCACCTGGATTGTGCAGAGAGTTCTTCTTTCTGCTGTCTGTAGGTTCCGCCTTTTTTCTGTGCTTCCTAATAACATGGAGCTTCAGCTGACTGCAATGACTTTGGCTCATACAAGATATAGAAAGGAGATCACCGCTGGTTAAATATCAGTGGGAACCATGTTTGTTCAGTTAATACAGGGAAATGACAAACTTGAAAACAAGAAAATTCTAACTTGTCTGACAAAATTATCACTTCCCATTTTGCATCTTACTTTTTCTTTTTGTTAATAATAAAGCAATGGCCCAAATGTATGGTGCCCAGAAAGGACCTTATTTATTATATAAATGAAATG
>NW_015112675.1:618382-636215 GCF_001443285.1 Poecilia latipinna | reverse complement strand
CAGAACCAACCAGCCTTATCTCTATACTCCTGACTCCAGTGATTTTTGCTGTGGCTGAAAGAGCATTGTCCACCAGCTGAGCAAGAGCGCAGGCTGAAAAAAATGACACAAAGACACCAAAAGCTTAAGGTAATAAGCTGCATTTCTGTTCCCAAATTATGAGCATCACTTTGATTACATTAATACCCACACAATGACTTTTGGCCCTCGATAAAGTACTCATCTGTCCCACTTTCAGTCATTGTGCTGTAGTGAGGAATGAAGTTAATCTCTTCCTCGATTGAAGCTGGCAGGACTTGGTTTGTTTTTCGTAGCAGATAGAGGGTGGTGCCATCTTTCAGTTTATCTGAAATGAGTGAAAGAATAATATTCTATGTTCTCCGTTTCAGAGTTTTCCTCTGTTTCATAAACATGAACAGGTTTACTTACCAAATTTATCAGCATCCACTATTATTCTGTCAGTTGTTGTCAACACAAATGTCTCATTTGAAGGGACATAAAACTTCTGTGGGGACAAAAAACAATGACATATTATCTGGTTAAAGAATTTTTGAGATCAGACACTGATGTGGGATGAAAACTCCTGGCCATTTATTTGGGTTGAGATCAGAGGTGCTCACTCATGTTGGAACATTAACATGATAAGAAGTCCTGATTTACTATTTAAATGCATGGAAAATACTTTCATAACACTTTATTTGAAGGGGTGTGCTTAAATCTGACATGACACTGTCATAAACATGACATAACACCTGTCATGAACATAAAGAAATCTTTATGAATGTTAGTTGTCATGAAGTGTCATTCGGTAAATAATGACACTTTTAATGCAAAGTTGCTGTAAAAGTTGTATTAAAAGTCCATTAAAAGTGCGAAATTAGCATGATTTTGTAAATTATGATAATTTAATGCAAAGTTGGCATTTTTAATGGACTTTCAATGCAACTTTTAGAGCATTATTTAGCGAATGACACTTCGTGACAACAGTCATAAACATTCATAAAGACTTTATGTTCATGACAGAAGTCATATAATGTTTTTAACAGTGTCATGTCAGTCTTATGCACACCCCTTCAAATAAAGTGTTACCAATACTTTTTGTAATTCATGAAGAGCTATTATTACCTTTTGAACAATTTGCACAAAGCCTTTAAAGTCCAAACCGCTGGTTTTCAAAGTTTTTCTGACGATCTTTTCAAAGCGGCAGTCGTTCACTTGGATCATCTTGTCTTCTTACTGCATTGAGACTGCAAGAGCGGTAAAACTGTAGCGTTTAGAGATTGGCTTTAATGCAAAGTTGAAGAAAACATAAAAACTTATTTATTCTCAACTCTGTTCCGAAGCATTATTGATCAAATTTCAATGGAACTAGTTTTCTATCTAGTTTTGAGCATAGAGTCTCTCCATTATGAAATGCCCATTTCCTGATTCAGAGATTGTGGTTAAAGCTCATCAGCCGTTGGGATCCACCCACTAAACACAGAAACTCCTACTGTAACTGAGAGACACCCACCTGGATTGTGCAGAGAGTTCTTCTTTCTGCTGTCTGTAGGTTCCGCCTTTTTTCTGTGCTTCCTAATAACATGGAGCTTCAGCTGACTGCAATGACTTTGGCTCATACAAGATATAGAAAGGAGATCACCGCTGGTTAAATATCAGTGGGAACCATGTTTGTTCAGTTAATACAGGGAAATGACAAACTTGAAAACAAGAAAATTCTAACTTGTCTGACAAAATTATCACTTCCCATTTTGCATTTTACTTGGTTGTAAGCTTTTCCGTTTTGATAATAAAGCAATGGCCCAAATGTATGGTGCCCAGAAAGGACCTTATTTATTATATAAATGAAATGACTGAAAAAACAGATGGTGAACCTAAATGTGAAATTTTAATCTTGAAAAATAAAAAAGAAGTAAAACTGTTTTTCTGATGTCTTTATATTTTAACAACTTTTCTGTTTGTTTCAGTTTTAGATTAGCCTTTCATTTTCTGATCTTTCTTTATGCATTCAGGGAGTTTTTTTTTTTTACTTGCTCTTTGGCTCGAATTTCATGACAGGAGTGGAGTATCTGCTGCCAAGGGTGTGGAATCATGATGGGCAGCATGCCCTACATGGCTGAAGTGTCTGTTTCTATCATGTCATGTTAAAGAAACATGGGAAGTTTGATCAGCTTCCTGGCTACATTTCAGATTTCATACAAGTTGTATTCACATAGATGTTTTGGTAAAATAACTATTCTAATCTTTGTTAGCAGGGGACAGAAGAGAATGAAAGTATTTAATTTATTTTCTTCATACATGAATGTCAGCAACACCTGCGGTGTTGTAATTTCCCATATTCACAAAGTATCCGGAGCTGCGTTTCTCTTTGGTAAACAGTTAAGAGTTTGCTTTGTCTCATACTGCTCGCTGTTACACTGAATGTAGAACCACAGCAGTGATACAAAGTGAGCCACATGGAAGAACTTGTTTTAAATATTCACAAACCAGACAAGAACGACTGAAGAGAAAATATATGAATAATCGGAGGCTCCTCAAAATTAGAAACAGGCTGGCTACACCTTTAATGAGAATCTAGAGTTTGTTATGGATGGATGGAGTATGATGGCTCTTGGAAACAACTGTTCAAGACTTAACTGTGTTAGATTTTAAAATTAAATACATCAATTCTAAACTGATGAAAAAACAACTTTAAAGGAAAAAGACTGGAAAATGAAAAAAAAAATATTAAAGACCTATTTAAATCTAGAAATAAAAAAAAAACTGAAACAAATGTTGTACATGCAGTTAAAAATCTAGTTCAACTCAAAATCCCATTAATTTGGAAAGTGCTCACGTCGACATCTCTACTGTATTTCATTTTGTGTTTGTTTTTATATCAGCAGTTTCCTCAAATAATAATTAGCAGCATCTACCAGCAGTTTGAAAACTTGTCTTAAATGTTTTGTTTCTTCAGCGCACACATCCAAACCGACTCGTCATCCAGGATCCTCAGCTGTTCAGTTTTTGAGACATCAACACTGACAGCTATTTTTCACTTTCACAGACCGCTCGCTTTTACACAAACAGAAAAATAGATCCAGATATTTTTGGGGTGTATAAAAACACCATTAGCAGTGACTACTTCATTTTAACATAAGAAACAACATGTGCATTAGATGTGCTCATTTAGGTTTTACACTTCTAAATAACAAATGCCAACTTGAAAAAATGGTACACAAACTAAAAACACAATTTGGAAACAGTTTTTTTTTTTTTTTTAGAAACAATGACTTCACTGAAATGTGCCCGTCTTCCAAGTAAATTCACTTTAGAAGTTGTAAACTTAAAACATTCAAAACGGATTAAAAAGAAATAGCAAAACAACAAAATCACAAGTTGAGCTAAAACGTCTCTGGCAAATCCCCAGTTCTTCGTCTTGGGCGTTTTATCATGAGGCCAGAAGGGTCTGAAATGTCTTCAGGTCCTCGTTTCCCTGATCTGACTGATGCTGCAGGAGAAAAAAAACATCAGAACAATCAGTGAAAAAAAGTCTATATCAAACAAGGGGAAAATGATAAAACTAACTTTAACTTTAAGCTTAAATTTCTGGACCTTTGGACTGACTTTCCTACTTACTTATCTACAACACAAGTTCCAAAAGTACCTTTTAAATACCAAAAAAATGTCCTGCTAAATTCCAGAAAAACAAACAAAAGTTTCAGAAAGTACCTGTTAAATTGTATGGAAGTTCAGATTAGCACAGGATAAGGCCATTGAGAGTTTTGAGAAAGTATCTTGTGTGTAAATTTAGATTTAAGTAGAGAACCTAAGTTTAAAAAAAAGAGCCTGGTCTAGAAAAGTACATGTTAAGTTTAAGAAAGAGTTTGGGTAGTTCTATTAAAGAAAATGTTGAGGTTTAATAAAAAAACTGAAAGTAATCTGGCAAGTTCCAGAAGGGTTTCAGGTAAAATACTATATCTAGTAAGTTGTGAAAAAAAATCTACTAAGTATGAAGACAGGAAACAACGTTTGTGGAAAGCATGGTCCATTTTATAGAGTGCTTGTGTAAAATCTTACCAAGCCGCCTTTCAATCTCATCAAGCTCCGCCTTAGTTTCCTCCATTTGTTGTCGAGTTTCAGAAAGCTTCAGTATCGTAGTATTACGCTTATCATCCTCGTCTTTTTTCTTCTCCAAAGCTGAACGAAATTGAATGAGCAACTCTATCCAACAACAAAAACAACAATATAATACTCATAATCTGACTGTGCAGTCACAAAAAAGTTCATGAAGGGAGTGTAAGATCCATCACCTCTCTCCTTCTGCAGGTCGTAGTAGCGTTGAGGTAGAGGGGCTCCAAACCTCTTCACTCTGTCCTCATGTGGTGCTTTGTTCTGTGCGCCCCCAAACTTGCCACTAGCACTGAGCCTGTTCCCGTCCCGGGTCAATATGGTGGGACAATAGTTCCCTTTCTCAATAACCTGTGAGCAGGAAGTCATTTAGGGGGTAAAGAAACCCTGTGGAGGTTAGCATGGTACCATCATCTGTCAGAGAGATTCACTCACCGCCTTCCTGTAATTGGTGGCAGACTCTATGTCATCCATCAGAATAGTGTTACCAAGGATGTTTTTAAACACTGGAAAGGAAACGTGAGGAAAACTTTCACATACGAGGTAAACACCCAACTGCTTTTTAGATTAAAATTAAACAATAAGATGAAAGAAGGACAATGTGCAGCAGATTCCACCAAAGCTCTCAATAAATCGCACATTTTCTAAAAAGTTGTATATCTTTCGAACGTGTTGTACTGGAAATGCAGCTAGTGTGTGAGTTTGGATTTCAGGGGGGGAAACCTTACTGTAACAGCAGACGATCAGACCTTGGCAACATATAAAAATCTACAGAGGCTACAAACACCTGGTAAAAACCCATGGGGGCAAAACAATTATAAAAAAGAAGAGAAATCAGCATATTCCAGCTCACCGCGCTCACAGCTCTCCTCTTCGGTGGTATAAATCAGCAAGTTCCTCGCATAGAGCGGATTCCCAACTGGACTGAACAGTTCTCGGCCATTTTTTATGTGAGGTAGAGGTCTGCAAGAAATTTAACAGGGCCAAATGACATGATTAAAGCAAATTTCTCCACTTGCACAGAATTTCTACTGAATGCTTTCAGTTTTAATGTTAGTGAAAGATGTTTTTATCTGCTTTGGAGCTAAGACTCTGAAACGGACAGGAATAACTGGAAAACTCCAATGGACCCATTAAAAACCTCTCAACTTCTGCACACACATTTTTCTAGAGTTCTCAATTCTCTTTTCACCCCTTTTTAAAGTGTAAATGCAGAAAAACACTATGAATTCACATGAGATTTTCACAATATGTAGGATTTACACTTTAAACCTCAGAAACTACATAGTAGATGTAAAAGTTGACAAACAGATGCTTGAATTGGTCAACAAACCAGGATGGACTGATAGATGAACTGACCACACAAGGAAGGGGTGAATAAACAGGAGGATGTTAAACAGATGGAGGGATTGATGGACAAAAAAATGGTAGATAAACAGCAATAGGTGGAAAGATGGAGAGAGGAGGGTGGACAGAGAAAATGTGGGACAGATAAAAAATGAATGATGGACAAAGCCACGATGAATTAAATAATGATAGATTGATGGTTGAACATACAGATAGACAGTGGACAAAAAAGGATAAATGGATGGATCGATGAGTGACTGGATGAATGGACAATATGGATGAAATTGGGAAGTTGGATGGATAAATGAACGGATGGTCAGAGACTGACGCAGTTGGACAGGGAACCGAGGCTGGAAAATACAAATATTCTCCTTAATTTGTTACATTTTTTCTATATTGATGCAGAACTGCAGGAAATTGAATTCCATACTTTTCCATATTGAAAAGATTGGCTATTCACCCTTCTCTTCTTGGATGCACATAAATGCTGTCGAGGGCCATGACCTGCTGCCTGCCATGCTCGCTACGGAAGATCCTCTGAGCTTCTGCCGTCGTCTTGGTAATGACGCAGTCCATTTCTGAAGACAGGTGCCAAGAGATGACCCAAGCAGCTTTATCGTTACTAATATGAGCAAGGTGGCCCACCTGCAACCAAAACATCAAATGATTTAGACACCTGGCTCCTGAATAAAAAGAACAATTATTTTAAAAGATTCAATCACCATCCCCAGGATATCTGGTCCACTGCGGTTAGGCAGAGGAAACACTCTCCTGTTAATATCCTCTATTGTTTTCTTTTCATCTGCGTTTTGTTGGAGTAAACTGTCAATATTTTGGATCTGCAAAGAGTTAAGAGTAGAAATGCTAGAGTCAGAGAAATCCACAAGATTAAGATTAAAAGAGAAGAAGAAAAAATCCGCAAAACTTACAGATGAAGGTTGCAAAACTTGTATTTTGCTTTCTTCCAGCCCTCTTTTGAGGGCTTCCTCCTTTTTGTTGGCATCCAGGACGTTTTCTTGTGGGAGGAAAATGTTTTAATGATTTGCAGCAACAAACAGAGATAGTAAAAGCTGAGAAAGTGGTTTTACGCATTAAGTTGAGATTTTTTCAGGCTTCAACATGAAATCCCTCTTAAATACATAATGTTAGAATCTGAAAGAAAATCACGGGTAGAGATCAAAAAAGAAATCTCACTAGTATGCAATTCACGAAGTCTGGCAAGCACGGTACATTTATTGTTGAGTTTCTCATAATTATCGGTCAGCTCGTCCTTTTTCTTCGTCAATTCAGACACTTTTCGTTGGCTTTCAGAATCTAAAATGTGAAAATAAAGATGGAAATTAACAAGAGCAGTACTACCCATTTTTAAAGTTGGTTTTGTTTTTGCCTGATCAGATTTCAGGACAAATTTCTGATCCCAACCTAACAGAACTCTCTGACTGGCCTTTTCACTTCTTGTAAATAATCTGTTTTTATCATTTATTTTTGTGTAAATCTACTTGCTTTTACTTTGTTGCAGGTAAAATTTTCCAACTGAGGGAAAATAAAAGTTATTTGTAACTTATTCTATACAAATGGCAGATCTAACATTCAAACTGATTTGCAGTATTTGAGGAATGATGAAGGTCTCCCTCGTTTATGCTCATAGGAGAATTTATTTGGAAGTTATTGAGCTTCTGTCAACATGAGGAATCTTTTGGTTTGTTCCCAATGCATTCTTAATCCAACAGATCCATAAATCATTTGCATAGGACAGCTGTGTTATTAATAACCATTTACCGTCGTAAAAATGGAAGGGAAGTTCAAAAGGACTCAACGATGTAGGCGACATCACCACTTCTGGTTTGAAAATGAGAATGTATTTTCTTCCGTTCTCTCCAGGGCTGTTCTCCCTGATCGCCAGCCTCTGGCAAGAGTTGTTATTGTTAATATGACATAACGTTCTTCATGGGAACACCACTGATGAGGAATGTTACTCACCTCGATGTGGGTGCTTCCGTCTTTTAGGTTTAATTCAACAGTGCTGGCCACTTCAAGGACAGGGAGGTTTCTGCTTTGCTCCCCATCAGGACACTTTATGGAGACCAACACCTTGCCGTTCAGGTTCTGCCCGGTTGGATTACCATACTGATCCTGAATTAATTAAAGGAAATCAGTGTTGTATATTTCAACAACTTCTGCTTTAAAAATGTAGTTTGAAAGAGTGACGCTCACCATAATCTTCAGAGTCATGTTCTCAACTAAAGTTCGGTTGGCGATGTATCTGCTGTAGGAAACAACTGGGATTTGTGGCTGACATTCTGGTCCTAACTTGACGGGTTGATTGGCCACTACATTTACAATGATCTATGGGATGGAAAGAAATCTTAATAAACAATATGTTGTTGGGAAAATAAGAAGCATTTTAAAGGATTCTGAAAAGATGAGTCAATAATGAGTCACAGCTGCCAATAACTTCATGTTTCCCTTCTATAGATGGCTCCATATTTCTCCGCTTTCATAAAACAAATCACCTAGCTTTTCAGGATTTATTGATTTCACCAAGCGCAGCATTAATGCGTTAAAAGCACATGCAAACCAACCTGATTACTGAACACGACTTCTGTTTTTTCAATCTTCAGGGAGAACTGTATGGTGTACGTCCCAACACTTTGTGGGATTTTTTTATCTCTGCAATGAAACAAACCACAATGACACATTTTTTTACATGATTTGAAGGATTCATTAACTGTCTTTGCATGTTTTTTGAAACCAAAAAACATGCAAGAATTTGTAAAAGCACTAGATAATTTAAAGAACTGTTACTCATTATTTAACAACTATCATACACAGTTGCCAGCAGTGCTCTTAGCAAACAGAAAAATAAATCATTGCTTTGCTTAAATCTACTCAACAACATTATTGGCACATTACCTAAAGTAATAACGGGATTTGTTGTCATTCTCCATCGGTTTACTGCACATCAGCATAGTGGCCTGCACAACAGACGAGGAACAGTTGGATGTAAAATTATACAAATTGTCACATTTAACAACAAACACTGATGAATTTTATTAGTTATTTATATGACCCACCAACACAAACCTACCTAAATGTAAAAAGCAGAGGAATGGTTACGAATTTTATTTTATTTTACAATAAAAATCTGAAAACATCCTTGGTCTGGACTTTGGGTCATTCTAATAGATAATAGTGCTTTTGCAGACCTGATATCATGGTTAGGATGAATGTTCTGCATCCTAAAGGTGAATTCTGACAACTGTCTCCATTTCCAATAAAGAAGCATATCCCCGCAGCATGATGCTGCCATCACAAAGTTTTCTCACATGTTCCCACTTGAGCTTCCAATCAAACCTACCAATCATGTGCTCTTGGTCTCTATGATTCTATTTTTGTCATGTTTCTACTCTGGGAAGCCTCCAAAACCTTGCAGAACATCTTCATATATACTAAGATTAAATTAGTCACAAGTGATTTAATCAAGTGTAATTCATTGCCCTATTAACACATTTCTGAGGCAATTGCACTTTATTTAGGATATCAGAATAATGGGGGCTAATCAAATGCTTACGCCATGATTTTTGTTTTTTTTATTTGTAAAAATTCTGAAAACATAGAATTTCTAAGCAACTTCACAGCACTTTGTTACATTGCCTCTCTTATTTATAGTCAACTCACTGTTTCTGGACGTGTCATTGACTCTCCACTCCAATACCACATGGACAAATCAGCAGACTTAAAAGCCGTCATCGCACTCCCTGCATCAGACAGCACGGCCACAGAGAAAACTAAAACACAAACACACACACAGCTGAGACTCCACTTCACTGGATTTCTGTGGGATTATTTTTCTCTAAATAATCCTGAAGAGTTTAAGTAAAGGATTTGGAGAAGTACGGACCAGGGAATGTGCCTCCAGCGAGAAACCTGGCACTTGTGTCGTAGTTTACTGAAAGTTTGTCGGGTTTGTTGGGATCAGGGATGATATTGAAGTTCACATGTGGACCAGGGATGGGTTTCCTGTTAAAGCACCCCACAAATTCGAGTTGATAGTACCCCCTAGTGGAAGAAGAGAGCAGAAAGTGAAGTAGACATTGGTTCACACTCACTTCAAGGCATTTCCCAAATAAAATCTCAAAGTTTGTAGTTCTTATAATATACGTTTATTGTTTTTTATTGTGTCAAGACTTACTTTAACCCTTTCACATTAGTAACTGTAAAGGCTGCTTTTCCTTCTGCGTCCACAGGTTGTGAAGTGACAGATGTCGTCACCTGTCAACACAATATTCAACAGCATCATTCTTTGCATCTCTATTTTTTAAAAATGTGACAGATACAAACTGATGTTATTTACTGGCTTTCCAGCTGACCTTTACTGTTGAGGGTGAAGCTCTCGTCTCCACCACCACTCTCTGGTCTGGGGAAGGGTTTCCCCACTTGTCACACAGCTGCACGACGAACGGCGTGGAAATACCTGTACCATTCAAGAT
The DNA here is from genome assembly GCF_001443285.1 of Poecilia latipinna. Lineage (NCBI taxonomy): Eukaryota > Metazoa > Chordata > Actinopteri > Cyprinodontiformes > Poeciliidae > Poecilia > Poecilia latipinna. The sequence goes on along the minus strand of NW_015112675.1, from coordinate 626,268 downwards.
CTGCAAAGGCTGCCGACAAGTGAAAGACAAAAAGATGCAGGCTTTCATTTAAGTTGCAAATCAACAATTGTGTGATAAGTTAGTTTTATTTTTACCATCTCAGGCCCACTGAGGAGTTTAAGCTTGGTGGGGATCCCGGCCGTCACTTTAAAGTTGATTTGTTCTGTGTAGTCGCCACAGATGAAGCAAACTTCTCTGGTCCCCAGAGGACCCGAGTTGAAACGAACTCCAGAGACTTTAATAGAGCCGCTGCTCTCCTTAAAAATAAACACATACAGAGAGATTCAGAAGAATGTTCTCTTGTAGCAAAGATTTTTGTACATTTTAATTATATATTTGTTTAACACTGGTTGGGGACTTTTTACAGGCATACAATAAGGTGACAGATTCACAAAAGATATGTGCTTCCAAAATTAAAAACTGTTATTTAGGTAAATTGATTTTTGAATTCCTGGGTGCCTTTTTAACACTCAATTATTTGTGAGTTTTTTCTAAGACAGAGATACAAAGTTTAAGTACACCAAGAAATTTTTGAAGTTCAGCACAGATGGTCTGGCGTTTTGACCCTGAGTTTAGAAAGGAGGCTTTGTTGTAGAGTCTAGGAGGACAGTTTAGATTCTGATAAGCTCTGGGTAAAAAAAACTGCAACAAGAGAGGAGTGACTAAGACCAAATAACCAATCTAATGCTGCTTCATGATACTGTATGAGTATATATGGGTGTGACAAGTTAGCAGAGTCAGGCCTTACATCCTCCTCTGTATGTGTACGTACATTTAATCCAGGATTAAACATTGCTCATAAATGTTTTGCAGAACTCATTCTGGTTACTTAGTAATTGTTTGCCACCACACTTATCTCCAGTGTTCATCGGGGGAGAGGCAGGGCCCACCCTGCACAGGTCAATAGTTCACCGTAAGGCATCACAGAGATACTCAGAACCGACAACCATACACACACACTTACTCTTTGGGGCAATTTACAGAAACTAACTTAATAGTCACTTAATATCAGAAAACTGATATTTTAGGCATAAAACATTTAACATTTATACGTTTGCGTAAACTGGAAAATCAGGAAGAAAAATGTTGACATCTGATGTAGGAACTGTTGGATATTTTTTCAGGTTAGATGGAGCTCCTGCACCACAAAAAATATTAATAATCAAATAAAACATGGACTTAAATAAGTTCGATAGCAGTATTTAAATTCACAGTCACCTTAAAAGCAATGTGTATTCATATTCATTTGTGCATTTGTGTCCCTACCTCCCATATGAATGCAATGTTGGATTTATCGAGACCCTCAGCTTCCACAGCCATTGAAGTCACACAATCAGAGGTCAGGCTATTGGTGACATTGTCGTACTGGTCCACAAGCTTCAACTCTGCATGGTCAAAATATTAAGAACCACATTTTATAAAACTCTAAATATTAAAAAATGTATTTTTCTTTTGAGTGATCATGGGCAAGCTCACTTATGGGTGTGGTGACACATTCCCCGAGTTTCACCGTGTTCTCAGGAACAGTTGCCTTCAGTCGCGCTGGTTCATCTGGACAAGGCCTTTGAACAATGCATGAACAAAAATGCAAACCGATCTCTTCTTTTGTCCAAAAAATGCAGACAACCATGTACATTTATATTCACTTTGCAATTATTGACAATGTTTTATTTTTTTTTTCAGTTTATAGCCTCAGATTAAAATAAAACACGATAAAGTTTGTATTTTTAATATAACAAAATGTAAAGAATAACAAGAAACTTTAAATTCTGATATCACCTAAATTTATTTAAATGATTTCCTATATCCTCATGTGTTTCACAAACCCTTGTAACTTACACAATGGTAAAGCTGAAAGACACACTGTGGTCCCGGTAGGAGACCTGGTGGAATCGCTCTTCCTGGACTTTTGTAGGAACCTGAACATCCGGCAGTCTTCCCATTATCAAAGCTCTCTGATCAATGTCTCCTGTCCAGTTAACCTTAAACACAGACAAGACACATTAAATAAACTTAAGAAGCATTAGAAAACAAGTCACATTAGCAAAAGTGTACTAAAATGAAACACATTACATGCAATGACGTGTTATATGGCGAGTCCCAAACACACCTTGATGTTGGAGGCTATTTCAGGAGTGACCTCCACCTTCTTGCCAGACTCATCATAGAGCTTAAAAAACAGGTTTTCCAGCACCCCTCCAGCTTGCCACTGTATCTTTTCATTGTTCTTCAGCTCCAGCCTTTCCTCCCCCTCACAGAAAAGCTCCATCCGTGAGACTCGGCAGCTTGGCATGACCTTCAGCTCTGTTGTGACAGCTACAACATGCTTCTGACTCTAGAAACCAAAACATAAAGAAACACAGAAAATTGTAAGACTGTAAATCCAAGAGTTTAATGGTGGAACATTTGTTCTTAACTTACAGGCATGTCAAATTTAGCTTGCAGCATTTGTGGCTCTCCGTTGATGATTTTCAGGTTTATAGGCTCCGTCACAATCTGGCCGGTTCCTGAGCTGCTGCAGTCTGTCACCGCCAACTTAAGCCCTGGAATCTAAAAAAAAAGTAATAGTTTATTTCTCAAAACCAAACCAAATAAAAAACACATAACAGCCCAATTATGCAGAGATATATGTTCACTAGTCACAAAACATTCAGGATATTCAACTATCTGGTGAAATGTTGCAGAAACTTGGGCCTTTAAGTTGCCACTGGATAATGATATTTTTAAGTAGTAAGGCTTAGTATATATAAAAAGGTGCAGGTTAGCAGCGTTCTACTTGATATCTCTGCCCAACTTTAACTCGAGTTCCTCCTGGACAATGCATAGCATTAATATCTCCAACAGCAATGCCAGAGATCAGCACTGAGGCGAACTAGCCCACAAACATGGCCACTGTGGTTATGTACCCTAATGTAGGTTATTTATCCTGTAGTGTAATTCTCAAATTGTTGTTATTTTTACACCAAAATCTCGTACCTGGCAGCGAACTATCTGTTTGGCGTTGGCGGTGATGTTTCCAGCCTCATCATGAACTTCAACATTAAAACTAGCTGGGTTTCCATTCTCCACTTTCACTGGTTTTACTTCCGGTTTCACAAGAAGGGAATGTGGATTGCCTGAAACAGAAATAGAAAGAGAGGGAGAACTATTAAACATTCAAATGTGTGATACTAGAGTTATGTATAACTATTGTTATAAATAACAATGGGTATGCAGATAATATACATTTATGTACATGGTCCATAGTTAAATGTACAGTTTTTCACAGGTTATCCGTTTCATATAATCTTGTCATGATATGGCGACACTTTCAATAAATATGTAAAAAACATTTTGTAAGTTGCATGCTACAGATTTAATTCATAAATAAAAGCAGTCTTACCAGGAAAGGGACTGATCTTGATAGTCTGTGTTTGGTTTTTCAACCCTGGCAGAGTCACTTTCAGGTCGAATCTCTGCAAAAACAATGAAAAAAAATGTTTTTGAGTATTACTTTATTTTAAACATCCACTAGGTCTTCTATCAAACAGGAATGGAGATTATTTCTACCTTGGTCTGTTGGTAATTCTGGACTTCCCCTATGACTTTGACACCTTTGATGGTAAAGCTGTTCCCACTGGTGGCCGTTGTCTCAAAACTCACTTCCAAATCACTGAACAAGCACAAATAAAACAAGAAATTAAAAAAAATCAAAGACTAAATATGCAGTCTGAAATCATGTAAATATAAATACATTTAAGAGTGACTCACCTGCATTCAAGAACAGGCCGGAGATTTGGAGGAGGTTTTGTGGGGTGGCCATAAATATCGGTCATCTGTGTGGGAATACTGAACGGCACTCCGATGCGCAGAGATGGGTTCAGTGGACCAATAGTAAAGTTCTCTGCATTTCCCTCTAAAAGGACAAAAAAACAAATGTGTCTGCCTGAAGGATTGTGGAAGAAAATGAAATCACTTCCATATTGGTCACATAAAGTCACTTTACCTTTGACTGTGAACTTGTGCTCGTAGCTGGGAAGCTGTCTGCCGCCATAGGATGTTATGGCCTTGTTGTTGGCGTTGTCACTTATCTCAGCTTGTAGAGTCAGAGTGTAATTCCCCAGATTGGTCAGGGAACCTGCATTGAAGGAAACATTTTTTCATTGGTATTCTTTTAGGTTGTGAAAAATTCAGAAGGATAGGATGTGAAAAGAAACAAACCAATTTTTTTGAACCAGTGTCCATGACCAGGTATATACGGGGCTCTGAAATGACAAATCTGTTTGGGTTGTTTGACTTCTTTGGCACCTATGTATAAAATAAGAAAAATCTACATTAAGAGACAGAACAATAAAGAACTTACAAGCAATGCAAATGAAATGCAGTAAGGTAATGATAAGCTTGACATAAAATCTTACATAACACCAATCATATGACTATGATACATCTGATCTTACCCCGAAGGAATATTTTGAGCCCAACATTCAGTTTTATCCCTCCACCTTGAACCCCTGTTTGAATCCTGGATGAGATCGATTTGTCATTTCTGTTAAGAATTTCCACAGCTAAGGGCCCTGAAACGATGCAACACAGAATGACTGTTAGCTTGATTTCTTAAAGAAAATAATATTTGAGTTGAAGATTTTGATATGAGTTGGCGCAATAGAAATTCACAGTACAATGGGAAAAAGTGAAAGCAACAACACGTTACCTAAAGGAGTCCCAGCAGGAATAACGGCATGTTGTGGCAAAGCATTCCCATCAGGCCATGTGACGCACAGCTTTTCTGGCAACCTGGAAACAAAGCGATGATCCCGGTCACATTTCAAGACTACTTATTTAGAAAAAAAAAGAGTACAATGTAAAATTCAAGAAAAATGTCAAATAAAAAGTTCAGTCTGGGTATAATTAAATCAGTATATTTCATGTTTCTCTGCAAACATTTATTTATTATATACTTAATAATATAAGACTTATAATATTTAATTTTCTTGCATACATTTTTTTACACTAATCAGGAGCAATTGTAAAACATTTTGACTTTCCACAAGAATTAACTTACTTGTCAATGTCGCTCTCGATGTTTCTCTTAATGCTTTCAATTGTAGCAGACCGGTCAATCTTAGAGATGGGTATAGTCCTGGTGTAACCGTCATAAAGCGCCTCTGGCACCTAAGAAAAATGTGATAGGTAAGGTAATTTTATTTATATAGCACATTTTCAGCAACAAGATCAAGTGATATAAATTTGATCATGTTAGAATGGTTTTATTTAATTATAACGTAAAGCTATCGGTTTCCCTAATACCGTACATGTATTTATTTTAGCCCAATCTAACATAAAACATGTAAATTAACGCCACATTGAAGAAAGCTAAAAAATATAAAATATTTAGCAAAAAAAAAAAAAATTACATCAGTATTGACTAATAGCCCAGTTTACACAAATTTGTCAGTAAATTAAAATGTATTTAAAACATAAATGCATTTATGAGAATAAACTTGAGGGGTTAAAGCATACATGCAAGTTTCTTCACAAATCATTTATCACAATTTAAAAATGTTCTAATTTAGTCAGTAACAAAACTCTACAACATAAAAATAGCATGAAGAACATCTTGACAGTAAAAGGTCCAGATCATATGTACCCAATGCACACCAGCTTATAAACTGAAAAAGTGCAACTTAATTAAGAAGCAAAAATTTCACTTGAACAAAATATTTCTTTGTTTTTGTTTGACAGATAGTTCACAGCTGTCATTTAGCTTTTTCAAACTGCATACATTATTTTACTTACACGCGTGATTTCCACTTCTCCGCCGGTGGCAAAAACATTTCCTTTATGGTCTCCATACAGGAAAAATTTATTCACTTTGCCGTAATAAATCGGCTGAGTTCTCTGAGATTTCACCTGAGTTAAAACATAAAAAATATTAAAGGTAGAAGCCTACAGTGGAAAACAGGAATTTATATAGATTTAAGAAAAAATTATTATCACTGTCTGACAATAAATCTGACAAAACTTTTCATTTCTTAGGTCAGTTAGTGTTATCAAAATTATCTTGCTTTGCTAAATGAAAAAAATATTGATGATTTCAAGATTTTATTTTCAATTTTCCTTATATTTAAAACTTTTACAGTATCTTTTTAAATTATATAACAGGAGTCAGGGTTAAGATATCTTTCTCTCACAAAAGTTTGCAAATTGTAAAATTCGTCTTGACAGAATGGGTGATAAAGCCTGTGGGCTGCAGTACTCTGCCTACAAACTTCTCTACTGAGAGCAGGTATTTTCTGATGGCCACTAAAAAACATTGAGCCTATTGTCTTTAATGTTGCAACTATATTGGTGGTATGATAGAGTCACGGTGCATTTGGAAGTCGCATGTGTGTCCGAGCTTCAACTTCCTGACTTGTGTTATAAAGCATTAATTCAGCAGTGTCACGTTTTCTTCTTTCCCCATTCTGCTATCCATTTTATGACGTGCACCAGTCCTTTCTTTAGTAAAACACACTCACAACGCGATGTTGCCGCCTGTATACAAATACAAGCCATGTCTGTAGAAGAAAAGATCTTTGTTTTGTGTTTCTTTGCATATTATAATCAAATTATAATGGGGTGTTGGCGCATTTCATGTCTGTACAGGCCTTCTTTCACAGGGCTCAGCTGTCGCTGGTAAGAGTGACAGATATTTCCTCTGTCACTCTTACCAGAATATTTACAAGCTCTTTTTTTGGTTTGTTTGTTTCTAGGGCTGACATACACATTTTGTTCTACCGACTTTATAATACAGAATTGACAATATGATGGCTTGAAATTCCAGTGGCATGTAAACTTGCATATATTTCTTTGAAATTATGAAAGAGGCACCGTAAAGCTTCTGGAAAGAAGGGGAAAGAGGAACCAGACTTGCTTTTGATTACCTATGACACAGCACAGAAGCAGTGTGTTTGATCTTAGTGTATGTACATTTCAATAATCGGAGAAAGTAAAACTGCATCTTCCATTTCTGGCATTTAGAAAATAAAAACAATTTTGGCAATCCTAACTCACCTAGAGTAGAAAAAGTATTTAATATAGCATCAGAGAGTGAGAAAAATGTTTGTATTTCCATCTGAATATCTACACTGAAATATGTACAATTAAATATTAATGTTAAAACACTTACAAGATCCCCTGCTTTGTATGTTTTGCCATCCAATTCAATAGCAGAGAACACCGCCCAGGGCTGCTGCATCTTCTTAGTGGACACATCAGTTCGTGTCACAGTCTTTGAATAGCCGAGGAACTTTACCTGCTTATCAAACTGACTGTGACATTTTTCAAGCCACTGCATGAACTCTTTCTGGATGTTTCGATTTTTTAAGGCTTTCTGTAAAATTCACAGTAAAAACCAGAAAAAAAAGCATTAGAGAAGCACTATATTTTTCACTATAAACACTACTGTATTTTTTTCCTGTAGCTCAGAGAACCTACTTGAAAATACTTCTGAATACTGAACAAAAATTAAAGTTGTCATCTACTCTGGATCTTCAGAATCAGAACCGAACAAGTAGAATACATTTTTGTGTTCCACTAATCTGAAGTAAACATGCAGAAAACTCCAAAACTGTTCAAACACTTTAAATCAAAACCTTAAATCCATTTGTTTAGTTACCTTTGATTAGTATTTGGTGAACGTAGATTAATTCTTGTCTGGGTTGAAAGTTTTAATCATTTTTCTTTATTTCACACTCTAGTGGAATGTTTATTGTTTTTCATTAAAGCACTTTGAAATCCCTTGTTGCTAAAATCTGCTATACATGCAAACTTGACTTAAAACACTGAATCATCACCTGAACGTTAAAAACAGGGGTGAAGTGGGTAACGCTGTGCCTCAGTTTCAGCTCCAAGTCCATAAACTTCTG
>NW_015112675.1:612382-617978 GCF_001443285.1 Poecilia latipinna | reverse complement strand
AATGATAAGCTTGACATAAAATCTTACATAACACCAATCATATGACTATGATACATCTGATCTTACCCTGAAAGAATATTTTGAGTCCAACATTCAGTTTTATCCCTCCACCTTGAAACCCTGTTTGAATCCTGGATGAGATCGATTTGTCATTTCTGTTAAGAATTTCCACAGCTAAGGGCCCTGAAACGATGCAACACAGAATGACTGTTAGCTTGATTTCTTAAAGAAAATAATATTCGAGTTCAAGATTTTGATATGAGTTGGCGCAATAGAAATTCACAGTACAATGGGAAAAAGTGAAAGCAACAACACGTTACCTAAAGGAGTCCCAGCAGGAATAACGGCATGTTGTGGCAAAGCATTCCCTTCAGGCCACGTGACGCACAGCTTTTCTGGCAACCTGGAAACAAAGCGATGATCCCGGTCACATTTCAAGACTACTGATTTAGAAAAAAAAAAAAAAAAAGAGTACAATGTAAGATTCAAGAAAAATTTCAAATAAAAGATGAGTCTGGGTATAATTAAATTTGTATAGGCCTATTTCATGTTTCTCTGCAAACATTTATTATATTCTTAATAATATTAGACTTATAATTTATTGCATATTCTTTACACTAATCAAGAGAAATTGTAAAACATTTTGACTTTCCACAAGAATTAACTTACTTGTCAATGTCGGTCTCGATGTTTCTCTTAATGCTTCCAATTGTAGCAGACCGGTCAATCTTGGAGATGGGTATAGTCCTGGTGTAATTGTCATAAAGCCCCTCTGGCATCTAAGAAAAATGTGATATAAATCTGATCATGTTAGAATAAAATAATTTTGTATTATGTTAAAATGTTAAATGTTAAAATAATTTTAAAATTTAAATTTTTTTAATTGCAATGTAAAGCTATCACTTTCCTTCATACTATATATTTATTTTAGCACAATATAACATGAAACATGAAAAATCACAACATTGAAGAAAGCAAAAAAATATAAAATATTTAGCAAAAAAATATTTGCATCACTATGAAACAAATTGACTCAAATTAGTTTCTAAATTAAAATGTATTTAAAACATAAATGCATTTATGAGAATAAACTTGAGGGGTCACAGGATACATCCAATTTTCTGCACAAATCATTTATCTAAATTTAAAAATGTTCTAATTTAGTCAGTAACAAAACTCTACAACATAAAAATAACATGAAGAACATCTCGACATTAAAAGGTCCAGATCATATGTACCCAATGCACACCAGCTTATAAACCTAAACTGGAAAAGTGCAACTTTATTAAGCAAAAATTTCACTTGAGCAAAATATTTCTTTGTTTTTATTTGACAGATAGTTCACAGCTGTCATTTAGCTTTTTCAAACTGCATAATTTTTTTACTTACACGTGTGATTTCCACTTCTCCGCCGGTGGCAAAAACATTTCCTTCATGGTCTCCATACAGGAAAAATTTATTCACTTTGCCGTAATAAGTTGGCTGAGTTCTCTGAGATTTCACCTGAGTTAAAACATGACAGATATTAAATGTAGAAGCCTACAGTGGAAAACATGAATTTATATAGATTTAAGAAAAAATTATTCTCACTGTCTGACAATAAATCTGACAATTTTTTTCATTTCTTAGGTCAGTTAGGGTTATCAAAATTATCTTGCTTTGCTAAATGAAAAAATACTGATGAATAATTTCAACATTTTATTTTCAATTTTCCTTATTATAAAAACCTTAAACAGTTCTTTTTCTCACAATAGTTTGGAATTTTGTCCAATTCATCCTAACAGAACTGGTGTGTAAGACTGTGTGTAAAACATTGAGCCTATTATCCTTAATGTTATATATATGTATATAAGTCTGTCCATGAAGTCGCATGTGTGTCCGAACTTCCGAGCTTTAACTTCCTGACTCGTGTCATAAAGCATTAATTCAGTAGTGTCAGATTTTCCTATATATCATGCAATTATGACTCTGAAAGACAACAAGGCCTGTGGGATGGATAACATTTCCACTGAGCATTTGAAAAATCCAAGCAAGAAACTCTGTGCATTACTTTCTATGTGTTTCACTGGCTATCTAGTGCATGGTCTGTTACCTAATTCAATGTTATCTGTCATTCTGGTACCCATTATTAAAGACAAAGCGGGTAAGATTAGCTCTATGGAGAATTATCGACCCATAGCTTTAGCTAGTAGTGTGTCGAAAGTTTTAGAAAGAATCCTTTAAATAGGCTAGAAGAGTTTGTCTTGACCTCCGATAATCAATTCGGTTTTAAACACAAACATGGCACAGATGTGTATATTTGCCCTACAGGAGATTTTAGACTTGTATAATTTGCACAACACTACAGTATTTATGTGTTTTATTGATGCTTCCAAAGCATTTGATCGTGTGAATCACCAAAAACTATTCTGCAAGTTAGAAACCAGAGGTGTATCCAAATATCTAATTAGAATACTTGTCTACTGGTATGGTCATCAATTGATGTACTGTATGTCAAATGGGGTAATACAATGTGTGATTCATTTAATGTTGGTAATGGAGTAAGGCAGGGAAGTTTACTGTCCCCTTACCTTTTTAACATCTACATGGATGAACTATCAAAGCGTCTGAATTGTTGTAAAACAGGCTGTGTAGTTGGTGACCGCATAATCAATCACATAATGTATGCAGATGATTTGGTAATCTTATGCCCATATAGTGCTGGCCTTCAACAACTACTAAGGGTCTGTTCCCAGTATGGTTATGACTTTGACATCAAATATAATGGTAAGAAAAGCAATATTATGATTGTTAGAAGTAGGGCAGATAAGTATCTGATAACCCCTGACTTCTCTTTATCTGGCAATGTCCTCAATATATGCAATGAAATTAAATATTTAAATATCTGATGACCTGTCTGATGATCGTGACATCCAGAGGCAGTATCATATGATGAATGCACAAGCTAATATTCTGATCAGAGGGTTTGGTATGTGTTCATCCTCTGTGAAGATTGCTCTTTTTAAAGCTTTTTGTACTTCACTTTACACAGCCCATCTGTGGCGAAGATACAAAAAAAGTAGCCTGCAGAAACTTTATGTGGCATACAATGATGCCATGAGGCTACTACTCAGAGTGCCTAGATGGAGTAGTGCTAGCCATATGTTTGTATATAATGCTGTTCCCACATGTGCAGCTGTGCTCAGGAATCTCATGTATAAATGCATGTGTAGATTATCTGTGTCATGCAATAATATAATTGCAATTTTAGTAAATCCTGTTTTAAATACAGTGAGATTTCTCTCAAGATTGTGGAATCATTGGTGTCATCATTTATTTGTGACTCAGTGAATATGTCATGTTTTTTTGTTCTCTTTTTACTACGGACCTTTTTGTGTCTGGAATAAGGATTGATTGATTTCCTCTTTCCCCATACTGCTATCTATTTTATGAAGCCCCTCTGTCCTTCCTTTAGTAAAACCCCCCCACAAAACTATGTTTCCGCCTGTATACAAATACAAGCCATGTCTGTGGAAGAAAAGGTCTTTATTCTCTGTGTGTAGTTGCAAATTATAATCAAATCAGAAATCCTGTACAGGCCATGTCTGTACAGGATTTCTTTCACTGTAGATATTCCCTCTTACCAGAATTTTTACAAGCTCTTTTTTATTTGTTTCTAAGGCTAACGTACACATTTCGTTCTACTGATTTTAGAACACAAAATTGACAATATGATGGCTTTAAATTCCAGTGAAGTGTAAACTTGCATATTTCTAATATAAATGATAATAGAGGCACCTTCAAGCATCTGGAAATTGTACCCAAAGAGGAATCAGACTTGCTTTTGATTTCTTATGATCCAGCACAAAAGCAGTGTGTTTGATCTAAGTGTATGCACATTTCAATAAATAAAGTAATAAAACTTTATCGCTTTTATTCTGGCATTAAGCATATACAAACAATTTTTTCAATCCTAATTCACTCACCTAAAATAGAAAAAGTATTTGATATAGCATCAAACAATGAGAAAAAAGTCTGAATATAGTATATCTATCTATCTGAATATCTACTGTGAAATATCTACACCTAAATAATAATATTAAAACACTTACAAGATCCCCTGCTTTGTATATTTTGCCATCCAACTCAATAGCGGAATACACCGCCCAGGGATGCTGCATCTTCTTAGTGGGCACATCAGTTCGTGTCACAGTCTTTGAATAGCCAAGGAACTTTACTTGCTTATCAAACTGACTGTGACATTTTTCAAGCCACTGGATGAAATCTTTCTGGATGTTTTTATTTTTTGAGGCTTTCTGTAAAATTCACAGTAAAAACCAGAAAAGAGATGCACTATTTGCATTTCACTATATATATATATATAATTCATTTATTTTTTTTTTCTACACTATATTTGTACCAGTAAAAGCACTTTGTAGATTCACAAAAGAAGCACAATTTATACAGAGCTATGTTGGCTATGTTAGTTACCTTAGATTAGTATCTAGTGAACGTAGATTAATTTTTGTCTGAATTGGAAGTTTTTATTATTTTTCTTATTTTGCACTCTAGTGCAATGTTTATTGTTTTACATTACAGCACTTTGAAAATCCTTGTTGCTAAAATGTGCTATACATGTAAACTTGACTTAAAACACTGAATCATCACCTGAACGTTAAAAACCGGGGTGAAGAGGGTATCCTTGTGCCTCAGTTTCAGCTCCAAGTCCATAAACTTCTGTTTGCTGGCATTGACCCGGAATTTGTCGTTGGTGAAAAGCACCCCAGAGAAGCGGCTAAAACACTCCAGGGGCAATGTACTTTTAGCAGGGCGACAACACCAATCGAACCTGGAACATAGACAGAAAAAAGTTTTACATTTTCTTTGCAGAAGCAACATTAAGTAATAGTCTAAAGTGGTTCCTCAATAACCTACAGGTGTTCTGGGCTACTACAAATAGTGCTATGCATTTCAGTGTAAACTGTTTGATTGTTAAGCAGACTTCTATGTATCAGGCTAAAACTATAATGCTAAACACTAGACCACAAAACTGTGTTTTTAGGTTTTCCAGCACAGTTCAATGCTCTACATTCTACTGTATATATAATCCTTCAGGCTTAATTTTAAATATAAAAATCCAAAATTCTCTAGTCATGGCAGAATGGATGGATGAGAGTAACAGAGGAAGAAGAAAAAGTAAAAAAATAACCCTGACAATACGGATATTTTTGTGGGGTTTCAAACATCATTAATTAGAATTTATTGTGACAACGAACAATCTCAATTCTTATCATACCAAGAAATTTATCAGAATAAATTATAAACAGTACAATAAATGCCAAAACAGTACAATAAATGTGAGACATAAGCATTTGTATGCAGGTGAATAAAATAGATTCTGGTGTCTAAAGAAAGGTTAAAAGGTTAAAAACAAACAATGTTAACTGATAGAACCAGTACCAACAAGAGGAGTAGAAAGAGATTCAGAATAAGGCTATATATTGAAATACACACAAAAACTGGTCATATGTCTCAGATTATTTGGAAAAACATATGAAATATACCCAAACAAAAAGTAAATGTTCAACCCATTCATACAAATGTATTTACTCAGAAA
>NW_015112675.1:555351-610689 GCF_001443285.1 Poecilia latipinna | reverse complement strand
CCTAAATAATAATATTAAAACACTTACAAGATCCCCTGCTTTGTATATTTTGCCATCCAACTCAATAGCGGAATACACCGCCCAGGGATGTTGCATCTTCTTAGTTGGCACATCAGTTCGTGTCACAGTCTTCAAATAGCCGAGGAACTTTACCTGCTTATCAAACTGACTGTGACATTTTTCAAGCCACTGGATGAAATCTTTCTGGATGTTTTTATTTTTTGAGGCTTTCTGTAAAATTCACAGTAAAAACCAGAAAAGAGATGCACTATTTGCATTTCACTATATATATATATATAATTCATTTATTTTTTTTTTCTACACTATATTTGTACCAGTAAAAGCACTTTGTAGATTCACAAAAGAAGCACAATTTATACAGAGCTATGTTGGCTATGTTAGTTACCTTTGATTAGTATCTAGTGAACGTAGATTAATTTTTGTCTGAATTGGAAGTTTTTATTATTTTTCTTATTTTGCACTCTAGTGCAATGTTTATTGTTTTTCATTAAAGCACTTTGAAAATCCTTGTTGCTAAAATGTGCTATACATGTAAACTTGACTTAAAACACTGAATCATCACCTGAACGTTAAAAACCGGGGTGAAGAGGGTATCCTTGTGCCTCAGTTTCAGCTCCAAGTCCATAAACTTCTGTTTGCTGGCATTGACCCGGAATTTGTCGTTGGTGAAAAGCACCCCAGAGAAGCGGCTAAAACACTCCAGGGGCAATGTACTTTTAGCAGGGCGACAACACCAATCGAACCTGGAACATAGACAGAAAAAAGTTTTACATTTTCTTTGCAGAAGCAACATTAAGTAATAGTCTAAAGTGGTTCCTCAATAACCTACAGGTGTTCTGGGCTACTACAAATAGTGCTATGCATTTCAGTGTAAACTGTTTGATTGTTAAGCAGACTTCTATGTATCAGGCTAAAACTATAATGCTAAACACTAGACCACAAAACTGTGTTTTTAGGTTTTCCAGCACAGTTCAATGCTCTACATTCTACTGTATATATAATCCTTCAGGCTTAATTTTAAATATAAAAATCCAAAATTCTCTAGTCATGGCAGAATGGATGGATGAGAGTAACAGAGGAAGAAGAAAAAGGAAAGAAATTTATCACTTTTTTAAATGTATTAATATTTACTGAGTGGAGAAAACTGCAGAAATAACCCTGACAACACTGATATTTTTGTGGGGTTTCAAACATCATTAATTAGAATTTATTGTGACAACGAAAAATCTCAATTCTTATCATACCAAGAAATTTATCAGAATAAATTATAAACAGTACAATAAATGCCAAAACAGTACAATAAATGTGAGACATAAGCATTTGTATGCAGGTGAATAAAATAGATTCTGGTGTCTAAAGAAAGGTTAAAAGGTTAAAAACAAACAATGTTAACTGATAGAACCAGTACCATCAAGAGGAGTAGAAAGAGATTCAGAATAAGGCTATATATTGAAATACACACAAAAACTGGTCATATGTCTCAGATTATTTGGAAAAACATATGAAATATACCCAAACAAAAAGTAAATGTTCAACCCATTCATACAAATGTATTTACTCAGAAACTGTGGTGTAAGGGATAAGTCGTCCATTCCAGAAACACTCAAAGATGTCCCTCTTCCTTCTGGCCTGATTCATGGTTCCAGACTGATTCTCATCATCATCTTCCTCAACAGATGCTAAAAACACAGAAGCACATCCACTTCACAGATCAAGTTGTGAGAAATCTTTTCCTAAGCTGCATGAGATCTGAATACCTTGAGGAGCACTTGGATCTTTGGGGTAGGTCTCCTTGTCGTAAAGAAATGGATGATATCTCAGGATTCCCTCCAAGGAGCCGCCGTCAGAAGTGGTGGCCTTGAACTCAAATGTGTCTACAGCTGAGTTTATGTACAGAGTCTGCAAGTCATCCTGCACTTCTCTCAGATTCTTTTGACGTAAACCTTTAGGAGGTTTCTCCCGCAAAGTTACCTGGCAAAAACAATTAAAGAAAGCATCTGAAATAAAATCATAAGCTGAGAAGCAGTGCAAATGGCTACTGAACTGTTTTTTGGCATCTAAAATATTTTAAATCACTAATTCTGGATGGGATGATCAATTTTTATTATGAGTGACACCTTTATTTCACAAAATGTTTGTTATATTCAAAATCTGTAAACTAAACCTAACAATCTATCAAAGTCCTTTATAGGCTAAGCCAGAGCTTAAACATAAATCCAATGAAACACTTCAGGAAAAACCTAATGATTGTTGTTTATACAACTTGACTGAGCTTGACAGGATCTGCAGTGAAGAATGAGACAGAAATATCTAAAACACGGATATTCTGAGGTTACAATAAACATAACCAAGGGTAGTTGAGATTAGGAGAAACGAAGAGTACCAAAATTGAGTCTTGTGACTCCCCACATGTTGAAAAATGTTGAAGAAAGCCTGTGATTTAATTTAATGCATTATGAAATAATTAAATGTGAAAAATGTGATCAGTGGTTAAAAAAAAGGTGTTTGGGTGCAGAATACATGACCTAAAAAACAAAACAAACAATTACAGTAATAGTCAACCAAACTCACCAGAATATCAATTTTTGGACTGGCATCTGATTTTTGAGACTGGTCCATTTTGTGGTTTCCGTCGACTCCATGAATGTAATAATGATAAATGTGCCTGAAAAAAAATATATAAAAAAGTACTATTATGTCCCATGCTTCTGACATGCCTGGGTTCATACTCTATTTGATATGAGTGAGCAAACTCACGCTAGCTGTCTGGTCCACTCATGAAAATCATCTTTTAGATATTTGATGTGATCAGGACAGACTCCTGTTATGACAACAGCAGTGAAGCTTTCCTTCCTGGTTTCCTCCTTGATGATGTCTTGAAGGTAACTCTCCTCGTGTGTTATGTGCGAGAAGTCACCAGGCTGCCGCGAGAGGTCAAAATGAGATGTGCCGATTACTTTTATCAGTGAATTCACCAAACACTTTCATTAAAATCTCTCACCTTCCTGTTTAAGATGGTCCCTTTGTAAACATCCTCTTTGTTCTTCTCTTTTTTCTCAAACTCGTCCTTTGATAGAACCAGCTCATGAACATCTGGAGAGTTTCTTGGTTTGGTGATCATCTGATAGTTACAAAATGCTATGGTTCATTATGAAGATACACCGATTTTTTTTTACACATTCAAAAAATATGAGAAAAGATTTATTCAAAACCATTTATGGAAGAATTTATGGTTGAAGTGAGGCAGTAAGACAGCCCTGAACATCACTCTATGGCTGCCATGTTTGGATGTCAAGATGTTCCGTTTTCTGAAATGCTGTGTTAGTTTTGCTCCAGACTGATTTGCTCATCAGTCCACAAAATATTTTCTCAAAAGTCTTAGGGATTATCAAGCATTTTTTGGCAAATGTATTGTTTTTGGGCAACAGTGGTTTTTACCTCGCCCCTCTTTAATAGATGTGCTACCATGAATACGCAACCAACAAAGCAATGCTGTAAACATCGAGTTGGCCAGTATTCCTTCACAAAGACGTGAGAGACACAGAAAACTTCTGCTAAAAGTGGGAGAAGAGGTATTGAATCACGGTCTGTAATTTTCATCCACAGAGCACTTTTCTGCTTAATTCTGTTCTCCCATTCAGACTGCCAGTGTTTTTAAAAATAAAAAAATAATCAGGATCATTAGGTGATTGTTTTGCAGTACGCTTAAGAGGCCATTTAGCTTTTGCTGATTTATGATTTATTTTGGAGAGAGGAAGTCTTTTATTTTGAAGAATGCTTAACAGGATCTAGTTTTGTCTTTTGCCACCATAGACATAAGCTGTGTCCGAATTCAGGGTCTGCATCCTTCGAAGGACGTATTTGTAGGCCGATTACGTCATAGCGTGGCGACAAGGCCTGTCCGAATTCAAAGACTCCTTCAAATACACCCTTCAAATGCGTCCTTCTTTTCCCCAGATTTGAAGGATGGGTCCGGTGTATCCTTCACCATAGACATAATATAAGGATAGACGCCTCATGGACCGCTCTCGCCTATTGTCGCTGACGAGATTTAGGGCGGCCATCTTGNCTACTTGAAAATACTTCTGAATACTGAACAAAAATTAAAGTTGTCATCTACTCTGGATCTTCAGAATCAGAACCGAACAAGTAGAATACATTTTTGTGTTCCACTAATTTGAAGTAAACATGCAGAAAACTCCAAAACTTTTAAAACACTTTAAATCAAAGCTTATAATCCATTTGTTTAGTTAATTTGATTAATTAATAGTGGGTGAACAAGACTAACTGTAGTCTTGACTGCAAGATTTTATTATTTTTCTTTCTTTATTTTGTCACTCTCATGCAATGTCTATTGTTTTTTGTCAAGTGAAGCACTTTGAAATCCCTTGTTGCTAAAATCTGCTATACATGCAAACTTGACTTAAAACACTGAATCATCACCTGAACGTTAAAAACAGGGGTGAAGTGGGTATCCCTGTGCCTCAGTTTCAGCTCCAAGTCCATAAACTTCTGTTTGCTGGCATTGACCCGGAATTTGTCGTTGGTGAAAAGCACCCCAGAGAAGCGGCTGAAACACTCCAGGGGCAATGTACTTTTATTGGGCCAACGGCACCAATCGAACCTGGAGCACAGACAGAAAAAATGTTTACATTTTATTGTTTTTCACAGAAGCAACATTAACTGATAGTCTAAAGTGGTTCTAGTCAATAAGTTGCAGGTATTCTGGGCTACTACAAATAGTGCTACGTATTTCAGTGTAAACGGTTTGATTGCTAAGCAGACTTCTGTTTCAGGCTAAAACTATGCATGTAATGCTATGAGCAAAGACTGGATCATAAAACAGGTGGGCTTTTAGGTTTTTCAATCCAGTTCAATGCTCTACATTCTATTGTATATGTCGTCCTTCATGGTTATTTTAAAATATAATAATCCAAAAGTTCACAAGAGAGAGAAGGAGGGATGGATGCCAGTAAGAAAGGCAGAAGAAAAATAAACTAATGGAAGTTAGAGAGCTAAATGTCATTGAGATATTTGCTACCTTCTACAAGTTTAAGTCTATCAAAGCAATGCAGCCAGTTTTGCTTGTTCTGCTTCAAGGCATAATGTGGCAGTTTATCATGATTCAGCCAAAGTGATAAAATAATGAGCTAGTCAGGTTTTTATTGTTAAAGTATTTCTTCCTATTGAGCAGTGAACGTAAATAAAAGGTGTTGCATGTCTTTTGCTGTAAGTATTTACTTCTTGAGGGTTTTCAGCGGGTTTTCAGCGGCTCTGACGGAGCCTGTGACGTCTGTAACAGGTTGGACTAAACCATTATTCTAACAATGGCGGGGATGGACCTAAAAATGTACATTTATTTTTTTCTTTGAAAATGGCGGCTTTATTTTGTTCTCTGTTTATTTCGCCTTTTCATATTGCTATTTGTTTAAATACAAAGGTTATATTATACGTCTTTGAAAATGGCGGCTTTATTTTGTTCTCTGTTTATTTCGCCTTTTCATATTGCTATTTGTTTAAATACGAAGGTTATATTATACGTCTTTGAAAATGGCGGCTTTATTTTGTTCTCTGTTTATTTTGCCTTTTCATACTGCTATTTGTTTAAATACGAAGGATGTATTATATGTCCCCACCCCGGATTTCTGCCCAAGGAGATGAGCAATACAGACTTCAAGTTTTATCAAAATTTTGTGATATTATTGTGATAGAAATAAAAATGAAGATAAAAACTATGTATTATTTTTGTTTTTATCCATCGCTGCATGACACGATGATTATAGCCTCACAAACACAAATGTTGCTCTTGAAAAACATTCGTCAAAACTTTTCTTTAGGACACGAATCACATAGTGTCATTTGTATCACTGAACTGCATTTAATCACATTTTTAAATGTATTAATATTTATTAATACTTATCAGAAATAATCTTGACAATATGGACATTTTTGTGGAGTTTCAAACATCAATATTTGGAATTTACTATGACAACAATAAATCTGAATTCTTATCACACTAAGAAATTTATAACATTAAATGATAAACAATACAATAAATACAAATGTATTTACTCGGAAATTGTGGTGTAAGGGATGAGTCGTCCATTCCAGAAACACTCAAAGATGTCCCTCTTCCCTCTGGCCCGATTCATGGTTCCGGACTGATTCTCATCATCATCTTCCTCAACAGATACTAAAGACACAGAAGCACATCCACTTCACAGATCAAGCTGTGAGAAATCTTTTCCTAAGCTGCATGAGATCTGAATACCTTGAGGAGCACTGGGATCTTTGGGGTAGGTCTCCTTGTCGTAAAGAAATGGATGATATCTCAGGATCCCGTCCAAGGAGCCGCCGTCGGAAGTGGTGGCCTTGAACTCAAATGTGTCTACAGCTGAGTTTATGTACAGGGTCTGCAAGTCATCCTGCACTTCTCTCAGATTCTTCTGACGTAAACCTTTAGGAGGTTTCTCCCGCAAAGTTACCTGCCGAAAACAATAATAAAAAAAAATCTGAAAGCAGGAGTTGGTTCTCTCTGAACCAAGTCACAAAATTATCCACCAATGTCCCGTACTCCACCTCCTGTCCCCCTTCCACACACCCCACGATAGCCGTGTCATCTGAGTGCTTTTGCAGATGGCACAGTTGGGAACAGTACTTAAAGTCCGCAGTGTAGGTGGTGAATATAAACGGAGACAGCACAGTTCCCTGGGGAGCTCCGATGTTACAGATTAGACGGTCTGATTTGCAGCTCTGTAATCTCACATACTGAGGTTTGGCTGTCAGATAATTGATGATCCAGGTGATGAGTGATGCATCCATGTCAATTTTAGCCAGCTTCTTGCATTGTAATTCTGTCTGAATGGTGTTTTAGGCTGATCAAAAGTCAAAGAAAAGGATGCGGACAGTGGTGTCAGGTCTGTCAAAAGAAGAATATGCCCTCTGCAGCAGGTATTTAATTGCATCATCCACTCCTACCGATCTGCGTATCGGTGTATAAATGTGTGAGCGTTTGTGAGTGCGAATGGGTGAATGTGACTCTAGTGTAAAGCGCTTTGAGTGGTCAAAAATGATTGGATAAAGCGCAATATAACTTCAGTCCATTCAGTCCATTTCCATTCCTAAGTGGGGCTGGTATGCCCCACCTCTGTCAAACCGGTTAAAAAACTGGTTCAACTCGTTAGCCCATTTGAGATTCCCCCCAGCAGGGCCGTTAGCCTTCCTCTTCAGTCCTGTGATCTCTCTCATCCCAGTCTAAACCTCTCTAGCACTGTTATTTTTAAATTTTTTCTTACAGCTTTCTCTTATACATAGCTCTGTCTTCACACAAAAAATAAACAAATACAATTAAACACTTAAATTTTTTTTTAAAAATGGTTGTTTATCCAACCTTACTGAGGTTGACAGGATCTGTAGGGAGGAATGAGAAAAATACTCAAATGACAGATTTTTCAAGGCAAACCTGAGGTTTGAAAAAAAGAAGAGGACAGAAATGGAGCCCTGTGGCTCTCCGCTTATTAAAAAATATTCAACAAAGCCTGTGACTTAAAGTGAAAAATGTGATCAGTGGTAAAAAATAAAAAAATGTTTGGATGCACAATACAAGACCTAAAACAACAACAACAAAAACAATTACAGTAATAGTCAACCAAACTCACCAGAATATCAATTTTTGGACCGACATCTGATTTTTGAGACTGGTCCATTTTGTGGTTTCCGTCGACTCCATGAATGTAATAATGATAAATGTGCCTGGAGAAAAATATAAAAAAGCACTATTATGTCCCAAGCTTATGACATGGGACATAATAGTGCTTTAATAGTGTTTCATACTCTATATGAGTGAGCAAACTCACGCTAGCCGTCTGGTCCACTCATGAAAATCATCTTTTAGATATTTGATGTGATCAGGACAGACTCCTGTTATAACAACAGCAGTGAAGCTTTCCTTCCTGGTTTCCTCCTTGATGATGTCTTGAAGGTAACTCTCCTCGTGTGTTATGTGCGAGAAGTCACCAGGCTGCCGCGAGAGGGTAAAATGAGATGTGCAGCTTATCAGTGAATTCACCAAACACTTTCATTAAAGTCTCTCACCTTCCTGTTTAAGATGGTCCCTTTGTAAACATCCTCTTTGTTCTTCTCTTTTTTCTCAAACTCGTCCTTTGATAGAACCAGCTCATGAACATCTGGAGAGTTTCTTGGTTTGGTGATCATCTGATAGTTACAAAATGCTATGGTTCATTATAAGAGATACATAGATTTTTTTTTCTCTTTACATTTAAAAAAAAATTCAAAAACATTTATTTGGAAATTGTGTTACTTTTGCTCAATGGCGGTTTTTACCTTGTCCCTCTTTAAAAGATACTAAAACTACATTGGCCCCAGTAACTACATATTAACAATGAAATTAAATGATTGAACTTAAATTATAGTCACCCACTTGTGCTTAATCAAATGCATCGTAGTTTTGCTATTGACTTATATGCTCAACCAGTACTCTGCTGCCCCAATGGAGACCAGATCAAAGGAGTCAGATCAGCCAAATTTTTCTAATCAGGGAACATTTCTCCAATTGAAATCATCATAAGTCAGCAACGCTCTCTGGACAAGGGGTTTCCTCATCCCACTTTGCATCAGCGGGAGGAAATCACACAGAAGTGGTTTGGAAGTGGTTTGGCTTCTGCACCAGAACAAAATCCAAGTCTGAGATCTTTTATTCATTTAGTTAAAGGTGAAGTTTTAGTCATTTTTCCTCTCAGCTTCCTTGCTAACGAGCGGGTCCATTAAGAGCTGGACGGGACACTAAGGATCAAAAGAATTGTTCCACCAGATCTCTGGGGAATTTGTTTTTGGTATTGCAATACCTGCCCGTTATTGAGGCTGCACACTACAAAAGGTCCGGGTCACCTGTGACCAGACCAGACATGCGACAAGGGATTTTGTTACCTTTTTCATACTGATCTGTGAAATCTCATGTACAGACAGTTTTAGAAGTATGGTGTGTGTTAGAATGGGTGCATACCTATGAGAAACAATATCTGTTGATTTTTAGTGCCGCTTGTGGAAACTTGTGTAATTATTCATTGCCAGGGTTTTAAAATATTATTTTATAAAATCTCTTTTCGAGGGAAACTTAGCTATTAGGAAGACTGATAAAGATACACAGAAAACTTCTGCTAAAAGTGGGAGAAGAGGTACTGAATCACGGTCTGTAATTTTCACCCACAGAGCACTTTTCTGCTTAATTCTTTTCTCCCATTCAGACTGACAGTGTTTTTAAAAGGTTTAAAATTAAGGCTTATTCATGTCCAACAATAATCTTTGTAACAAAACAACACATTTTAAATGGTTTCATAAGCACACTCACTCTGACTGAGTTTCCAATGTGGAATGCTGCTTGTTTACCCCCAACTCCAAAGTAGGATATATCGCTGTTGAGACTGCGACGTACAGGTTCAGGACGAGTGTAACCCTCTCTTTCACTGGATCCCCAAAAAGATTTCCAAGAAACAAGTCAGGTAATGTGACAGAATTATGTTTTTATACAAAAAGCTATTGAAGTGGACACATTCACTGGCAAGTCTACAACAAACCTTTCAAATGTGCTGTTTTCCCTTGTGAACTTAGAGAGTCTGTAAACAGCCCAGTTATTGAGCTGCTTGGAGGTCATCCCGCATCCATTGTCCAACACAACGACAGCAAAAGTTTTGTCAAAAAGCTGGCAAAAACACACACACGTTAATTCAATCCAGTCCTAACTTTATAACAAAATTGAACACAAAATTTAAGGTTAAATCAAGTCTGCATATAAAAAACCAACCAGCCGGATCTCTATCGTCCTGACTCCTGTGTTCTTAGCTGTAGCCGAAAGAGAGTTGTCCACCAGCTCAGCGAGAGAGCAGGCTGGAGGAATAGAATCCATCAACATAAAAAACCAACAAACACAGAAATGAGGAAGGTTATGATCAAGTTATTATAATTTCTGGCGACCCATTTACAACACACAAACTCACGCAGTGATTTTTGGCCCTCGGCAAAGTACTCAAATGTTCCGCTCTCGATTAGCGTGTTGTAATGAGGAACAAAGTTGATGGCCTCCTCAGCTGCCACTTGAAGGTCTTGGTCCTTGCTTTGCAACAAGTAGAGGGTGCTGTTATCCTGAAGCTCCTCTACAAGGAGACAAAGATACAATTTATGATTTTAAGATCACGATGGCAACATTTTTTTTTTTGCATCATGTTCATAAGTCTCTTCACTTTTCATCAAGGATTTACTCACTAAATTTGTCATGATCAACAACTGTTCTGTCTGTTGTTACCAAACAAATTTTTTGCCATGGAGGAAGACCGAATTCCTGTGGGAAAACAAAAAAACAGCTTTATTTAAAATGAAACATGCAGTTATTTCTAACCAACAAACATCTGTTCATCACCTTTTACAAACAAAATAAGTGAGTTATAAACAAGGAAAACACAGGGAACATCAATACATTTAGGAAAAATGTGCTACCATAGATTTTCTAATGCGTGATACAATTCCAGATGAAAAACATTATTACATACATGTGTTCAGTTTAATACAGATTTAATAAATAGTTTTGCACAATAATCCCATTTTTGACTCCAAGTAACTATCATGTTAGTAATCAATTATACTGATGATTAATCAGCTTTAAAATATTGCACATTCAGCAGATTTTTCATTTCACCACTTAAGCCTTTTTATAGAATGCTACACATTAAAAGATACAAACTTTTTTTCTTTTTAAAAAGAACATTGTAATGCCTAAAATGCAATAAAAATAGCATTCCTCCAGTAGTGTATGGTTTATCATTTGTAGCAAATGATGCATCTGCAGCTAAAAAAACTACTTCTAACATCAGCATATGAAAAGCTCAGTCCTTTAGCATCAGCACAGTGCAGGGCTAATCTATTGACTATGCTTTGATTAACCAGAGATTTTTATTTCCTTTTTTTTCATATCTTTTTTAGTCAGGCTACAGTGACAATTATATGGCCAAGTTTCGTTTTTTTGTAAAATCCTTATCTAACATGCTCATTCTTGCAGATTTACAGGGAGGCCGGTGCCTATCTCCAGCAGTCAACAGGCGAGAGGCGGGGCACTACAGAGACGGAACTAAAAGTTATGTTGTTGGACTGTGGGAGGATATAGAACAAGATCCCAGGTCCAGGACCTATATGCTGCAAGGCAACAGCTACCACTGTGGAGCCCAGTTTTAATAAAATATGTCTAAATAATGACTTTTTAATTGATAACCAAAATCAAAATCAGTCCAATAAACATAAGTATATTGCAATATAAAAATAGCATTTGCATAGCACTTTATCAAGTCAGAGGACTCCAAAGCACTTTCCACTACTTTCAGTCATTCACACGCTCATAGTGGTAAGCAACATTGTAACCACAGCTGTCCTGGAGGCGCCTCTGACCACTAGCAGCAGACAAAGCATCCCTATGAGAATGTCCTGGGGCGAAACTGAGATTGTTGGGGAGGGGTTCAAACACCATACATCACCGTCACATGACCAAATTCCACAACTGCTCTTTTACTCCTAAGCAAACAGCAACAAGATGGAAATGAACATTTCCACCTACGAATTTAAGAAATGTTTCAAAACCAGAAAGTCTAATTAATTCTTGTCTGAAATAGCATAGAAGGTAGATAATTTGAGACACTTTTCCTTTTAGGTTTTTCAAAGATATTTGAAGTTTTCCCAAATACCACTTTTTTAAATTAAATATTTTCCTTTATATTATTCCTTTATATTATTATATTTTAAGTCAATTCTGCCTTATAGGGTGATATGTAGCCATTCCTTTAAACCTACAGAAACTTAAAAACGTGTCTTAAAAATAGATGCTAAGAACAAACGAAACTGCTTTTGGAGGCTTCAGTGACCCTTCATACAACCCCAAAACAGAGCAGAGAAGCAAAAACTTACCCTGTATACAAGTACCAGAAAGTCGGCTAGTTCCAAACCGAATTTCAGAGTTTTCTTCAACCCCTGTTGGTAGTTGGGTAGATAGTTGTACACATTAATCATATTGCTCAGTTCTTCCTGCAGCAGCCCAGAGGAGAGGAACGGTGCACTCCGTTAAACTTTCTCCGAGATTATCGACAACTTTGCTGCAGAAAACGTTTCGAAGCTCCTTGCAACATGTTCCTACGTTAAACAAACCGTCTTCTGTGTCTTCTCGTTGTAATGCTAAGTTGCTTCGGATATTCCTTGCCAGACAGTATGAAAAGCATAAATTTCGCTCGTGCGTGATATTTGTTGCTAAGAGAGTACGGAGAGAAAAAGCGTTATTGTGCTCGAGCGCCAGGTGGGTCTTCCGGCTATTTTTCCGGATCCTGTTCGTTTAGTTTCGCTCACAGAAAAGATTGGGCTCTTTCGGCTTCTAATTGTGCCCTCCTAACAAGTGAACCTTTTTTCATTTAACGAATATAAAAAAGTTTAAAGTTTCTCCTCATAGAATGACTCTTCACAAGTAAGTTGGACTATTTTAGCAGTCTTTCAGAAACTGCAATGCCTAGAATCCCATTAGAATCAGAATCAACTTTATTGGCCAATTCACGCACAAATAAGAACTTGACTTCACCTCCATTTCCCTGTTATATACAGATATTTTAAATGAATGTAAATGAATTTGGTGGGAAATATTTTTGCACTGAATGGAGAAGGAAAGCTGCACAAAATTCATGGGATTTGTCTCACAGCTACTGAGAAACAAATCACAAAAATATAACGTTTGTTCTCCAAACTCTCCATTGGTTAACTGTTAAAAGGAGAATCACATTAAAAAGACCTACGTGTGTACAAACCATTCAATGACCTTGTTCCTCGATATACAGTTTGAGATGTGTTGGTCATTCAGGTCCATATGCAGTGTTGTGCATATCTGTTTTTATTTATGTTTTTCACAACCTCCCAATTTAATCGGAATTGGGGTTGAAGTTACATTTCTTCGTTCATTTGAAAGAGCCGGCACATTGAGTCGATTCAGTTACCACCAACACATATGTCGTCAACACGATTCACTTCCTGTTCGGAGCGGATTACGTTCTTACGCTTCCCTTTCAGTATCGTTTACGGAGAAATCTGATTTTCCACACACATCTCTGATATTGACAAGGCGTGGCACCACAAGACTAAACAAGCAAACCACTAGTTCTTTAACGGTTCGCCCCGGGGTGAGCCTTCCAGAGCTTCGTGATGTCGGTGGTGCTTCAGAGTAACTCAGGCTGGGTTTTGGACTCCCAGTCGCTCATTGACCGAGGCTATGCGAGGTGCATCACATGGACAGGGCATCACAAGTCACATGTCAAGTGCAATTTTAAAAGACAGTGCTTTGACATATTAAAGAGTCATTACGACATGAGTGGGAGAGTTGATGGAGGACACACTGTTATGACGCAGAAAACAGAGAAATGCGCAAAGGTAGACTGTTTAAGCTGCAGGCTATACCTCTCTGAGTGTAAACAAAAATGTGTTGAGACTTGTTCTTGGGTTGATGCCATTTAATATGCGTGTTTTAAAAATGATAAGTAGTTCTGTTGTCAGTATTTAATCAAATGTTTTTGATTTCAGAAGCGGAAACGAAAACACGGTGAGCTCAACCAAGGAGAAATTGATGCAAAGGCTTTCCATGAAAAGGTGAATACATTTTGACTGACTATCAAGTCCAGGGCTCTGCAAAACTTCTCGAAGCTTCTTAACTTGTTGACGCATTCCTTGGTCTTCAGGATGGTATTTTTATATATCATTTATCCTCTACATACAGTTCAAATGTTATGGACTACTACTAAAATTCCCAAAACATATGAAGAACAAGTTTATTTGCAAGGTGCTGTGTTTTTAATGACATTAGTGATTAAGTTTCTTCACTCAGTTTCTTCATAGATAATTGTAACAGCATAATAATTGTTTTTGAATTTAGAGTCTTTTACAAGAGTCTGATAGGATGCAGCAGCTAATAGAATTATGTTAAAAATGTGTCTGTTTTTCAGAAAACATGATATGTCTATATATCTGTGGTAACAGATCAGGAGCATTATTCTGGAGGGAACCAAGTCCTTAGTGGACTCTGCCCAGTCACTTGGATACCTGAGTGGAGAGACAGAAACATCCAAAGATCCTCTTCCCTCCCAGGACTGCAGACTGGCAGCACTCTGCGAGATGGCTAAAGAGCTCCCTCTGGTGGCCGATGAAGAGCAGGAGTGGACACAGTCACTTCTGACAGAGGAAGGTGTTGCTTCACATGTCGACCTGTTCTCCCAGGTGACGGAGAACAGCGAGGCCTGGGCAGCAGTGGTTCCACTGATGGGAGAGGAGTATATAATACCTCATGACACTGCATTCCTCCTTTCTGATTTCACAAGAATACAACCACTGGTACAATGTGAGTGTAATGAAAACAAAAAAGGAGTGAAATCTGGACCTGTTAGTCACTAAAATGGTTTTAGGAAAGCAATTTTTATTTTCTTCCCAGCGTAATGTTTAATTCTATCAGAAACTCTGCCTGTAACAATATTACACTTTTGTGCTACTTTCTCTCCCAAATAGGTGGGAGGAGATTTGACGTCATCGTCATCGATCCACCGTGGGAAAACAAGTCTGTGAAAAGAAGTCGCAGGTTATTTGACTTTCACACGTTTCATCAAGGCATAGTGGCGGACAATTAGAAATGCTTAGACAAATGAGAAGAAGTTCAAAAGTGAGGAGTAGGAGCAACATAATGCTTACTCCTGACTATCCCTGTCTGTAAACAAGCAGTGTCCATTTACATACACATTTAGATGTTCACCAAGCAAATCCATATTACTTGCATAAAGCATATAACTAGTTTTTGATCCTGTGTACAGGGGTATATATTTATATATATATATATATATATATATATATATATATATATATATATATATATATATCTCATGTTGATTGAGTTTGACCTCATAAATTTTCTCCATGAAGATACAGCTCTTTGCCTTCATCCCAGCTGAAACGCCTTCCCGTCCCCCTCCTGGGATCTCCAGGCTGCTTGGTGGTCACCTGGGTAACGAACAGGCCCAGCCACCTCCGATTTGTCCGTGACGAGCTGTACCCACACTGGGGTGTAGAAGTTGTCGCTGAATGGTTCTGGGTCAAGGTAGTTTACCTCTAGAGCTAAATGATTTATGGTAAGTTTCACAGATGGAGGGTATCCTAACTAACCTTCCGTCCTTCAGGTCACCACATCGGGGGAGTTTGTGTTTCCTCTAGATTCACCACACAAGAAGCCGTATGAAGTGCTGGTGCTGGGTCGGTACCGTCCTGCCAATGACCACACGAGGTGCGACTGACCTTCATACGGTACCCTGCATTTTTGGCGCAAATCCAAATCTGAAAAGTGTGTCCAACATTTATATTCCACCCTCTTGGGTTTTAGAGCCACTTTTCATTGTAATTAGAAAAGCTTATACAAGATGAGAACAAAGCCACAGTGTAAGGAGACACACAAAGTCAGTACAAGTATTTTATATTCAAGGACAAGAGAAGTGCAAACTATTTGCAAGACAGACAGACAAGTTACCATGAGAACCGACGTTTCTTTATCTTTATGCCTTGCTGCTGCAAAAACCAGCTTCGGCAGTTGACCTTCAGCATGGCAAGTGTAATAGAAAATGCTTGATCTGGTAATTGTCTTAAAGGACTGTCATGTGTGGAATGTAGTTTGTACCCTTGTTTGACCTGCAGCCATGACTAACTGACAAAGAAGAATTAGAAGTTTCTCCTGAAATCCTTATCGGCTCTTTCATGCCATAAAATCATCCCCTCCAAGAGGTGAGGGACGGTTTATGAGGTGGGAGTAACGATTGTCTCTGTGGTCCATCTGGCAATTGAGATAAGATCAGATCTTGGGTGGGTCTTTTCCTTGCTGTGACTATATAACGATGTGACGTGTGTCGTTCAGGGCTCTTCTCCTGACTGCGCTCAGTGAGACGGGTCTTCGAACGCTTTTGGCTTCGAATAAAGAAACTTAAAGGCAAAGATGAATCTTTCTCTTATTATTGAAGCAGATTCTCATTCTTCAATAAATGAAATTTCCACAGCACAAGCAGAAAAAGTTATTCCACAGATAAGCATAACACCTGTTAACGTAACACATGTTCATGGTGTTGTATTTGTAGCATAATACAAGCCACTATGAGGATTATGCATTCAGAGATTCAAAAGGGGAAGAAATGCTGGGCTTTTGCAAGTCATCTTTTGTGTTTTCAAATTAAAATTTTTAGATGAGGTAAATCCTGGTGATACTCAAAGTACTTATGTTTTTTGTTTCAGCCCTTTACAAACTGCAAATGTTCCAGTTGAAGATAAACGTTTGATTGTGAGCGTCCCCTCGGCCTTGCACTCCCAGAAGCCATCACTGTCAGGTAAGTCCTTAAAGTGTGGTGTTTTTTCTGCGCCACTAGAGGGCAACGCTGCAGCATCGATAAAATCTAAA
The DNA here is from genome assembly GCF_001443285.1 of Poecilia latipinna. NCBI lineage: Eukaryota > Metazoa > Chordata > Actinopteri > Cyprinodontiformes > Poeciliidae > Poecilia > Poecilia latipinna. The sequence continues at coordinate 594,161 of NW_015112675.1, read as the reverse complement.
TGTAGGACGACTTCCCTTCACTCCACTCGCTCCAACTCCGGTGCTGTTTGTATTTTATTAATAAGGACAGAACCTACATGAGAAATTATGGACCAGGGAAGCACCTCTTTATGGAAACAAAACTCATTAAATAGACCCATACATAGACTAAATATAGTCAAAACTTGAGCTTCTTTTTGAATGTTATCATTGTAGACTAGAGAAGACAATATACTAGTTGTCTGCATATTTTATATTTACAGATAATGGAAACCGTGACTTGTCAAAAAGCAAACTTTTACATCACACACGTTAGCTTTGTCTCGATTGCTCCACCTCCAGTACGCACCTTGCAGCTGAGTGCAAGAGCTTGGGAATGCATATGCAGGAACCGAGAATAAGGAAGGCTTGACGTCAGCTCATTCCCTCTCGGGGGAACGCAGTTTATGGTGCAGTATGGCGGGTGAAACATGGCTGCTGTTTGCTAGTGCCCTTTCAGCAGCACAGAAAAGCTCCCCTCCCATAGAGCTAGAGGGAGATTATTAAAATACATTGATTTAAATCATAATGATGCCTCCATGGAGCTTGGGACACCATAGAGATTCAACAGATTAGGAGAAAGATTGTGCTCGGTTTCCATGTGTGAGTCTTTGTTTGTGTCAGTGGGTCTCAGCAGGTTTCATTCACAACTGGTTTGTTTGTTCCAGTTGATCCGCTGTTGCTGACCTGGAAGCTTTTCGTTAGGCAATGAAGAAAAAATGATATCCAGTGAAGCTTAAGCAGCGCTGGAAACTGAAAGCAGTTTTTTTATTATTATTATTTTTTTTTATTTTGGGGGATTTTTCCTTTATTTTATGCATTTTGTTGCAAGAAGGCTCTGCTGGTTGTGGGTGTGTCTCAGATCTTTTAGTGTTATGACAGAAGAATGATTCCTATAAATTAAAGAGTTCAATTAATTAATTCCTCCAATAAATAAATATATTCAAATTAAAGGATGGATTTTTTTTTTAAGAAAAGGTCTTCCAGTGTAAGGTTAACATAACTAAATTTTGCTGGTTTTAATGATAAACTCAACGAAAAACATGCATAAATAAGAAATGAAGGCAAGAGACCAAACAATGAGAATGGAGAAAAGTGTCATATAAACTGAAACACGATGTTCAAAGCTTTTGAGATCACATCCCAGAAAACACAGAAAACAGAGTTCATGTGTCAAAAAAAAAAAAAAAAAAAAGAAAAAAGTAGTCCCCCCTGGTCCTGTAAATAAATATTTTGAAGTGTTTCCAGTAGGCTGGTGAGGACGATGCTCCATGAAGATGGATTCACAAAATGCAGCATTTTTGCAAACCTCTGCCGTCCATCCAAAAACATTTTCAATGAGAGTTAGATCAAGAGGACGTACAGGAGGAGGGCCCAAAAGAGCACACTTTAATGTTAATTATTGTATTTTATTCAGAGATATTTAGATTTTAATCATGTTCCACAACTTTAAAAATAAGTATATTTTACTTCATCTTGAAGCGAGAGAGAAAAAAAATCTCCACAAACTGGATTAACTAAGACTTTGTAACTTGATCAGAAAGAAAAGACCTCTTTCTTTTCCCTTTTCGCTTGTGTTTTCACCCAGACGTGCCGTTCCATTTCAAGATTTATCATGGTGAAACTTTTTCTCTCTTTTCAACTTGAGAGCTGAGTCATGAGTTAAGGACGAGTTAGTCACTGAGCTGCATGTCTGGCCTTTCCACACCGGGGCTTTGTCTCTGTGACGGACACAGAGAGGGGAAAAGAGGTAAGGTTATTCAGCACATGTAGGTTGGATGGGTTTTGGGAGCAGACTTTTGAGCTCATTAACTCCCAGAGTGTCAGCCGAGGCAGTGTCAGAGTAGCAGAGAGCAGGGAAAGTGAAACGTATCTGTCAGGTGTTCCTCTCCTGGAATATGAGCACTTATAAAGCCAAGGTCACAGGCAGACTCCTCACAGGGAGGAAAAAACTGTTCAGCAATGTGAAGGAGTTCTGCAGCTGCCACCTCTGTCTTCAGCCTATTACAAAGTAACAAGTGAAGAGCTTTTATACAAAAGATCCATGCAGGGGAGCGATGGGGAAACCCAGATTTGATTATTCTGCGCAGTGTGTTTTGCATAAAAATCCTATTTTAAGGATGCTTTTTGTTTAATTCTCAGCACCACTGTACTCTACATTATACAGGAAAAGGTGTACCTGGAGCTAACACAAGGCAGTGTATCATCTTACGTTATTGAAATGCAAGGAAGATGAGCCGTTGTGTGCTTGGCCGCACATTGTGTGTTAACAATCACGGTATCGTTGTTTCTTTGTCTTAATTTTTCACAGAGGTGCTGAAGTTGTATGTTGGAGCTGAAGCCAAGTGTCTGGAGCTGTTTGCGCGGAGTCTTCAGCCCGGGTGGACCAGCTGGGGAAACGAGGTGCTGAAATTTCAGCACATCAGCTACTTCGACCTGGAACCTGCAGATACCTCTAAAGCCGAGGCCACAGAAGATGCTGCAGAAACATGACTGCAGATATTCTGAGAAAAGTTACTGTCTTACTGCGTCCAGCCTCCCTAGCAATTGAGCAAATGTCCGAAGTTCAACACCTGTTGGCTGTTTTTTTTCCTTTAACTTTGTTTTTAATAAAGATTTTGCTGCTCCTGCATCGCTTTTTGATCTATAATCTGCATGCATGTGGGACCTTTGATTTATCTTTTTTTGGTCTGGATGAATCTTAAGGTAGTGACGATGTTGTTTGAGAGATGAAAGAGCATTTCTCTGCAGCTGTTTTGAACCCATCTACTTCCCACACAGCAATCAGACTCCCAACTCTCCAGGTTTTTAGCCTTTTGAGTACTCCTTGGCACAGCATGTGTCTTAGGGAAGATCAAAGTATTGCTATTTTTACTCTTTCTATGCCGTTTTAAGCTGAATTTCTAAATGCGGTTGAGAAAAACGTTTCTGAAACAGGCTCGCGCCGTAAGAGACGGTCTGCTTCTAAAGCATCGTCCACAATTTGCTTGTACCATCAATTTCAGCTAAAGACAAAATGCCTTCACATGTTTTAACTGGTGCTTTGCTCATTGGGTGGGGACTTTCTAATAAATGTGGTGGAAGAGCATGGCCGCCTCTGAGGAAGATGAGGATGAGTTATTGCCTCTGCAGCACACCACACATCAAAGCTAATGAAGCTAGAATGTGACTCCAGCCAAATCACCTCCATGTTACTGTCATCATGCTGTCCATCTTCAGCACATAGACTCAGAAATAGACACATACTGTGCATATGCAAGACGAAAATCAAGATCATGCTTGGTTCTGAACCAATTTCTCACTCTCTCACACCAGCTTCATCTTTTTTTTGCTTTTGTTCTGGAGTTAATATGGGCATTTTGCACCATATCCACCACGAGCCTTTTACATTACTGCTGCGCAGCCAAACTATGTTGTAATCTTTTGAAGTGATCATCCGTTTTTGCTCTGTGGTTAGCATATCTAAGTGACAAGCATCACAAAAGTGTAACGGTATTGCCGCTGAAGTAGTTTCTACATTTATTCTTGCAAAAGATTTCAATTTACATGAGCAGAACCTGTAAATAACTGTAGATCACATCTCGTGTTTCTAAACATTCACATCAGTCTGCAGCTCAGATGAAACTATGATGATTTAATTGATGATAACCTGTTTAAAATGTGCAATTTCTGCACGAATATTCATTTTTATTTCACTTGACTTCACTGACCTCAGTCAAAATTCTGGATAAAATGTGTTTTGAGAAGTTGTGGAGGAGAGGTGCTTGAAAACCTCAGTCAGGTCTCCAAGGATTTTTTTTTCTGATTGTTTCCCTTCAAAGCAAAAAGCAATCAAGTAAAGGAGCCTTGATTTTTTTTTATTAATATACTCATTCTATTCACAATTTATTATATTCATTCAAAGTCACCTCTGTGACTCATGTTGGTATCACTTGCTTTTCAATACCATTTTTTTTGTTTACCTGCTTTATTATCTGTTAGAGTCTCAAGCTCTGTCAGAACTTCATCTACAAAGGTTTTTGTTCGTTGGCTATTTTTGTCACCTGTTTATAAAAATAATCTATTAGTCTTCATGATGCCATAACTTCAGAGTAATTTTTCTTTTACTTTATCTTCCTTTTTTTTGTTTTTTTTTTTTTTTTTTTTTTTTTGCTCTTGCACGATGGCAGGCATCCGTGATGACGTTATTGGTTTCTAAAAGATCACAATGCGCCAAAGAATGAGGTCATCTTCTCTCTCGCAGGCGCCAGTGAAAGCAGGGGTTCCTGTCAAACTAAAGACGAAGCACCAGCACAAAGACCTCACTGCACAGCTTCCCTGCTCCCCCGATGGAGCTGCGAAAAATCAGCAGCAGCCCAATGTCTTTTACCCGATCCACAGTAGTCCTTTTCTCATTCTTTCATTGCGTTCTGGTTGCCCTTCAGTGAATATTGAGATTAATACACAGACATTAGATTGCTAATATGCCGATGTTGACTTTGACACTGACCTGAGTTTTATTTTTATGCAAAAATTTCAGAAAATACAAACATTTTCTTTTTCTAAAAACAACAAAACAAAAAACAACAAAAAAACTGTTGAAACCAGAAGTTTGCAATATTTTGAGTAAAAAACCTTTTTTTTCTTACTATCTAAAATGAAATTATGATGAAAGTTTCCTGTGTTAGGTCTGTTATGATTACCAAAATGTCAGAATATTTGGAGATACACTTTGCACACTTTTTATTGTCCTTAAGCCAAAATGGAAGGAACACTAGATATGTTTCTGAAGGGTGAACAACATTATCATTTTATGCAAAGCACAAAAATGTCAGTTTTACATAATACTGCTCCTTTAATATTTCCACATAAAGTTCTTCCTGTGGGATGCCATCATCCTGACAGAAAAATACCCCCACAGCCTGATGCTGCCAACACCATCAACTCAATCAGAAAGGTAAATGTTTTGTAAAAGCTATGAAGCCCCCATCTATTATAATGCCCTGAAGTATCAGAAAATAACAGGAGATGGGGAAAAAAAGCCCAACAATATATGAGTAATTCTGATTTCAGAATGGATCAACTACTTTGCCCCAGGAGAATATTCCACATCATCAGAGACAATTCTTCTTTCCAAAAAGATGTTATGTTTAAAGGGCTCCAGGAACATAATGCTCTAAATAGTACGAAGCGTTGTCAATAACTTTGCTCACAGGATAAAAACAAATCCTGTGGTTCAGAAACAGCCGCATAGCAGACCAGCCGTCGTCAGGGCCAAAATCTCCCACAGGAGCCTGCAGGAGATAATTATTTCCTAAGAGGTGCTTCTTCTTCCCGTCTGCTACCGTCCCAAACTCCGGTTCTACGTGTTTGCAATTACTAGAAATGCTGTTATTTCTCTGGCTAAAATAGCCATGAAAGCGCAGCGCACTTAGTAGTTTCATCAGTCCTCTTCAGAGGGAATGTGTAATCTGCAGTGGAGCGTGCAAACCTGAAGACAATTCCCAAGGTATAAATTTATTACCACCAGCTCTTGATGTTTAAGGCCAGCAGCTTTAGTATGTTGGTACATTTCAAAAGAGGAGTGTTATAATTAAAACTCAACACACGTTTCTATAAAAGACCTGTCTCATTTTTTCCATCTAATTCTACTTTTACTATAAGGAGCAGCGATATCTTAGTTTTTCTATTTTCTATTGTATTTTAAAACTACTCACTGTTTCAAACTATTACTAATATGTATTAAATAATTTCCTTCCCCTAAAAGGCTTAGTTTTTCCAATACAAATTTCCTCATTTTTTGTTCTTTTTCATATTAAACTTACATGTTTCAGATTATCAATAACATTTATATATCAGACGGAAATAGTCTGAGTAAATACAAAAAAGCGGTCTCCGAGTGAACAATTCAAAAGAATTTTAGTTTGAACCCTGTAACTTCTTGTTGCCAGACAGCAGTGGTACCAACTGCATCACCCTGCAGCCCCACATGGACCTTATCACTACAAAAACCTGTAGAATCAAGAAATTCCTTCAACAGAACCCGTCTGACAACTGGAGGTAGGCTGAAAGTTCTTAGAGGCAACACATCATGGCACAATCTAAAAAAACAGGTTTGAAATCTGAAACTTTCTAAGACATTTCTAACACTTTAAGACTCCTGTGAATCAAAGTGAGTCATTATCCACAAATGGAGAAAACACCGAACTGAGGTGAACTGAGGGAACCTTAGGTTTAAGAGCTGGACGGGTCCTTAATTTAAAGCATTTTGGGGTGGCCTGGTCAAAGTGCAAACAGTCAAACAGGTCATTCATGCTTAAAAACTCTAGAGAGGAAGGGGGGGGGGGACAAAAATCCTCGTCAAAGATGTAAAAGATTGCATTACAAGCAACAGTTGCTTCTGCCAACGGTGGCAAAAGTGGATATTAGTGTTTATTTTTTCAAATAAATCCAGGTTAATTTGAACAGCTTTTTTCTCATTATTTAAAATCACCATCTACTTCTCACAGAGCTGTGTTTACATACGGTGTGGGAATACTTATCCATGTTTGTTGTGGGCTCTGTTGTGCCATCAAAGAAATGTTGGTGTAACAGTAAACATACTCCAGGCAAACGATTGCTTTACCATGGGGAAGGAATATCTGGTGATGCAAGATTTGTTTTCAGTGCTGTCCTGATCTGTCCCCAAGTTGACATCATCATCAAGTCAAAAGTTTACCAGCTTTGGTGCAGTGTTCTTCTCCTATCCGAAATTAAAGACAAAACAGACAGGCCTTAAAAATAACTTTTTAAGATAAATCCGAAGTCAGCATTCTTTTTACCCAGAAACAAAATCTAATGTGAAAAATCTAAGTGTTATGTTTTGACTCCTCGTTAGTTTGACTCACACACCAGATCTGTTTCTCGTTTCTGTTTTGTTTTTGTTTTTTTTCATTTAAAAGATGAAGTATGAGACATAGACTCCCGAAGAGCTCTAGAGAATATTACTCATGATTTTGTGTCATCAAGTTTGGACTGATGCTCTTTTTACCAGTCTGGACCATCAGTTTCCCATCTGCAGCTTTGTTTTGCTGACTCTGTGGAGGTTTTTAAAAACAATCTGAAAACTATTTTAATTTCCCAAGATCTTATGTCATAGTTTTATTGTGGTAGGTTTAACTTACCCATAATTTATTTTGTACAATGCTTTATGACTCTGTGACTCTAACAGGTGCTTTATAAATAAATTTCACTTCTTTTGCATGTATGCATGAAACTCCTCATCTCTTTATCTTCTGCTAATATCTTTGACAGCCAGCTCACAGCTGCCATTTTATACTGAAAGGGCAATGTACCTGAAACTGTTCTTGAAGGCTGATTACAATCCTTTTTGCTTTCTTTCCTAAAAGAGGCTAATTTATAGCATTTTTTCAGAGACTTCCCGGTAGCCTGCTAGTCCCCGTTAGCATTCAGTGCCAGAGGAGATCCGAAGCAGATAGACAGATGGACAGCTCCATCCATATTCATTCAGAAGGTACCCCCATGTCTCTCATGTAAAGATCTGTCTGTCGGAGAGGAGCGTGTGTCGGTGAGTCAACAAAAAGGTGTCACGGACGGGAGAAAAAGGAATATTTGCGCGTCTGAACATGGGCAGTCAGTCCAAAAGTCGCTGAAGGAGATAAATTTGGGGTTATTAGCAGTTTAGGTGTCAGAATGGCTGACAGGTGGATGGCAGCAGGCAGGAAATCACTGTGTGCCAGATTTACAAATCCTTGGGCTTTGTTAGAAAGAACAATTCATGAAAGCTCTTTTTGTTTGCCTTTCAGTTCAGCCTGCTTGCTGTATTGCTTTCCTCTCATTTCAGGGAAGTTGTGATAAAAGCATGTGGCAAAACAAGATTCTCTTCCGAAGCTCTAATTTCTTCTTTAAAATAATATTTTTTTACCATAAAATGAGGTTAGTATGAAGATTCAGATGCTTTGATCTTTAGATGGAGTTTCAGCAATGGGTCGCTGCAGGTTATCCAAGGTGTAAACAAATTAATGGATATTTTTAAATATGTAGAAGGAAAATTAATCTCTGCAAGGGAAAGACATGCCAACTAATTGGCCAAGAACCCCTGCTGAAGGTGTTTTCAATGCTTAGTATGCTGGTAAAATTACTAGATATGAATGAAGATTTATGCATGCTTTAAAGTATCTTACAATGTATTCTCAATACATGGACCTTTTCCACATCGTTACAGCCACTATCAATTGATTATTTTAGGATTTTATGTGCTACACAAATACAAATTCATGCATAGTTGTGAAGCCCAAGGAAAATAATTTTAAAATATCCCACTGATTTGCCCCCCCCCCCTCATTCACTGTGGACTGCTTTGTGTTGATCCATGATGTTCCTAAAGAACACCTTTAGATTCGTAACAAGGAAAAGTTGAAAAGGTCAAGAGGTATGAACACTTTTCCGGAGAATTGCATTTTGGGAGTGAATATTTGACAAAGCAGATGGATTACTTAAGAGAAGTAACAAAGTTTTTGACCAAAATAGTACAGTAAGTTGATTAATATATCACATCACCATAGTTCCCTCTTCCCTTCAGCTGCTGTGTTGACATAAAAATGTCCCTGTCCATTATGCGATATTCCAAAAAATAATACTTTGCAAAATCGACAAACAAAAATAAAATAAAATAAAACAGTGGCTTCCAGATTTCCCACTTTCAGACGGTCTACCTTTGGCATGAAAATGGGATTCATAGCAGGAAACTAAAAGCACTTCATGACCTTTTGGCTCCATGTTATCATAGATCCTTGAAAAAGAGACTTTCATCTTCCCATGTAACAAAGACAAGCTTCATTCTTCACTCTTCAATTACAGCTCTGGATGTACAGAGCCTACAAAAGTACACACATCCTTGGATGTTTTCCCCTTTTTGTTACTTAATCAATCACTATCAATGAAATGTGGCAAAAACAAAACATTCTTCTCCACAACTTTATTTCTGACCCTTTAGGTTTTATCCTGGCTCCTTGTGCTGTCACTCATTAGGTAAAATCTAACAATTAACTACTATCTGAGCCCAGATCAGCACTGAAACATTCAAGAAACGAGGCAAATTTTGACATTTAGGACTCTGCATGGATTCTAAACAAGGAATAACTTTTCAACAATGAAAAATGTACCTGAGCAAAAACAGGAATTTATAGAAAGGAGGTTAAGGAGGTTTAAATGAAAACCAGGAAATAGCCACAATAACCACACTGAGATGTCTAATTTTCATTCGGCTGAGAGACAGATCCAGCTCATCAGCTTGCAGTAGAGAGAACAGTCTTGTCAGACTTGGCTGTTTAAATGCTGAGATGCTGTGAGCTTTGGGGGGAAGTTGTTCCTGTTGGATGAGACTTTAAGGTGAAAGTAAATGTCAAAGGAGGAAAAAAGGCCGGTAATTAAGCACTTTGCTAGCTGTGAAGAGCAGTTTGTGGTCAAATCATTAAATCATCACATTCCATTTTTTTCTTCTTTGGTGAGCGGGCAGACCTGTAATCATTAAGAAGGTGTTGCAGATAAGTTCATGAGGAAATCCTTTGTTGTGTTCTCACAAGTGCCAGTCATGTATTGACTGAGCAAGTTCAAAGATGGTTCAGACCACCTGCAGGTTGCCTAACTTTAGAACAATGGATGCTTTTAGCCTTTAGTTTCCCCCCTTAATATCTAATTTTGCAGTGAGTCTTGTCCTGCAGAAAGGACATCAAAGTGGATAACTACCTTTACATGTTTTGCCTACATGATCATACAATGGTGTTAATGAAGGGGCGACATGGGTGAACATGGAAACTTAAAATAAATTTGACTTTGCATCATAGCGTATCTGAAATCTTAAAAGTTGTAAATGTGAAGAAAACAGGATAGAATATACATTATCATATAAGCAGAGCAGGTAATGACAATGTTCAAATATCTTTTAGATCTCTAATTGCAAAATAAATTCCCATTAGCTTATAGCAAATTACAGACCTCATCAAAAGCTTCGTGTTCATTTTCACTGAGCAAAGAGTTTGAGATGAAAAAATAGTTCTCTGACTAAAATCAGCTCTAATAAGTGAAAATGATGTTTGCACCCTCAGTACAAAGAACTAAATACGCATGGGAGTGTGTTGTTCGGTGGGTGCGGGAGCGAGATCTGATGGGAGGCGGGGTGCTCCCAACGGGCCACCGGCTCTTGTTAAATAATAATAAATCACCTTCTGACTATGGGAGATGTGAATCACCACATCAAAGGATGTATAATAAGCTCTTTAAAATGACAGTAACCAATTAGTGCTCAGAACATCAGATCTGAAAACAGGAAATAGACACCAGGTGGAAACCGAGACTAAACTTGGCCTCTTTCAACACAAGATGCCACTGCTATCTGAGGCCACTTCGGCCTCATTGATGCTAACGGGTCCACGGGTCAGGATTGTTTATTTGGTTTTGTGTGACTCAAACGTCTACACAGAAAGGTTTACGGTCTTTGTGGTTCTCAGATCTTTTCACTTGGAGGATTTCAGGCGGCTTACAACAACATGAACAAATCTAATTTGGTGATATTGAAACATGTCTCAGTGTAATGAGGAGTCATACCTCTGAACAAATTTAGTTCCTGCTTATTCATGAGAGCCTGGCTCTGAGCCAGCTCCTTCGTGACTCATCTAATTATGTTTGCAAATCATTTAGCACAAACCCAAAGACACCAATTCATCTCCCACTGATTGTTCTTGACTTCTAAATATGAAGACATGGTTAATTTGAATAACTTACGACCTTTTCAAAGTTGTTCTGGCATAGAAGAACAACAGAAGTTGTGTTAGTTCTGCCACAATGGAGGATTTTCTAGATTTTCTAGCCAACCTGTCCTTCGGTGATTTTTCTTTTTAACCATTCACTTGTTAATGTGACTTGGATAATTGTTATTCAGCATTACCAAAAGTCTGCTTATTCTTAAAGAGGCAGTAAAATCAACTTTTTTTTTTTTAGCTTTACAACTTTTGTCATGTTATTCTCTCATATTTACTGGACTTTGACTGAAAATTTGGTATTTCAAGTCCTATAACTATTATGACTGTTGGGGTGAAATGGGTGTAAAGTGATGTCTAGTTTTTTCTTTTTTTTCTTATCATATTTATTTTAATGTGCTGACGTCATCGGCCCTCTGGGCTCTGCCCCTTTCAAGTAAACATACAGTTTGACGTTTTTGGTCACCTTCAGCAACAGTCACGCACTTTCAAATGCGTCAACTTGATTTTTTTTTCCTCCAAAACATTTCCCATTACCTCATTTTTTTTATTTTTTATTTTTTTATCTATGGGACTTTTTTCTGATATTCTTCATCCTTTGCCCTCTCTTGTCTCTTTTCCACTTAGCTTCACCAACACAGTCAAAATAATCCCTCCTCTTAAACTTTGGAGCTCCAGAGCCCAGGAGAGCAGATGCTGAAGTGACGGCATGTCATCGCTGTCCCATATCGGTGACTCACTGAAGCCACTGTGTGCCCCGGCCTGTCATCCGGCCTGTCGCTCTCCAGTGCTGGGCCACTTGGCAGCACAATGTTTCACCACCTCACCGTTGTTAACACCAGCTGAAAATAAATCTTTAGCTCTTAAAAAAAAAAAAAAAAAGTAAGAACCCCTAAAATATCTCCTGCACAAACATTCATCTTTCACAAAATAAAAAACAAACATAAAACATGTATTTTTGTGACCGTCTGAATCGTTTCCGCTGCTGGTCAGATTAATAGTAAGTGTCTCAGAATTGGATTTCTCTAAACTGCCGGAAACACTGTTATGTCATTACAAAGTCCTATTTAAAGCCTGGAGTACAAGCTGACGGGAACAAATGGAATAAGGAGGCCATTGATGTGGTTTGAGATATGCATCTTAAATCCCAGAGAGGTTTATGCGGTCTGGCATCTGTCAGGGTGCATTAAATGCCATTTGTTCCAATAAAAGTAATAACAACAAACAGTTAAATTTGAATTTGTGTTGCAACAAATGTCAGACTTGAAGATAGTTTGGTGTTGATCTATTTAAGTAGGAAGTTTCAACACATGAGGACATAAAGCCTACAGGGTTTGATAAAGACTGTTCAATGTAATGTATTAAAAAGAAATCTCACATTTGAAACCAGATGTTTACATACATTTCAAAAATGAAGACATTTTTTTGTGTGACTATAAATTACATTAAACTTTTTCTTTTTTATTCTATATCTATCTATCTATCTATCTATCTATCTATCTATCTATCTATCTATCTATCTATCTATCTATCTATCTATCTATCTATCTATCTATCTATCTATATATATATATATATATATATATATATAATTTTTCAAAATAATCAGAGATTGTTGCTTTTAGACATTTTTTTGTTTATTAAAAATGCATTGACTAAACTTTTAATAATACTATTCAGGGAATAGTATTAGGGAAGAATATTTCTATTGATATTGACACCATTTACTTGTAGCTGTTTTATTTATCTTTAGAAAAGGGAATGGTTTTAAGTGTTTTGAAAAAAAAAACACACTGTCCAGTTTTGGAGGTAAAAACTCCCATTTCATCTCTACTGACCAGGGTAAAATCATCAAAAGTGGTCATTAATACTATTTTAAGCCAAATCTGCTTCTGAAATCCTTAAAAAGAAAAGTTTCTTCAACGCTAATTCAAATTTTCATTACCTTGGGAGAAATAAGTGGTTGATAACTTCCCAGCAGTCAGCTCAATGCCGCAACACCAACCCACAGAGTCTGAGTCAATACTCGACAAAGGTCACTCATTGTCTTCTGTTGCATAAAGATCTGATCTATACAGCAGTGTGAGTTGACTGCTTAAACTGTGGCACTACTGCTGCCTTTGTTTGCACATCGATCAGCTAAACTGAAGATTTTTTTTTTCCTACTTAAAAAAATAAAATAGTCCACCTTCTGAGAGAAAGACAAACAATTGAGGTAGTTAAGGGTAGAAATGTCAGTAAAATGCAGTTTTTATATGCTGGAAGTGATTTAATGTTTTAACACCATATATAAGAGTCCTTGAGAGTCTTGGCTTCATGAACTGGAGGTTGTCCTTGACGTAATGAGAAGAAAGAAACTTTGGTGAGGGTTGAGACTCTTTACTGACAGCGATTGATGTAAACATGTCTGAATGACCAGGTACCTAGCTTGCACCAAAGTCTGTCAACATATTTCCGAAGCAATCATTTAACACAAAATACATGGTTTGTCACCACTGCAGTCAGAAGCTATTTAGACAACTATTAAACTGAGTTCATTATCAGTCAGCCAATCAGATTAATAACACAGGAGAGATTTCTCAGTGTTTAAAATTCATTGAGAATGCATTCAGTTGATCATTTTAACAAAAGAATTAACATAATCATTCACACATCTACCAGAGGCTTTGATTTGCACAGACTGTAAGTGTATTAAATAGGGGGTTTTCGTCACCTTTCAAAATCCCTGTGCGAAAATGTTTCTCTGGAAAACTCTGAATAAAGGAGGATTTATTTCAAACAAGCTCATATCATGAAGATTATGCAGGAGGAAACATTGGTTTCAACCCAGTTTGGGAGTTTGTACCTTTCACAAGCGCTCTGAGCCCAAACTGATTTTTGACATTGTTGCTTGACGTTGATGCTGTATGAAGGAAACCTTAGCTTGAAATTGATGGGTATTTTCCTCGAACCTTCATTAAAAGAACCACAGACAACGTATATGAATTTTATGGCGAAGCTTTTGCAAAAGGAGAAGTCTCAGCAAACTGCTCCTCCGAGCCGTTCACTGAGCGTTCTGAAGACCTTTGGTTACAGCTTGTCTTTTATTATCAAAGCAAAAACAGGGAGGACAGGTAAGGAAGACAGCAGAGACAAAAAATACAACTGCACACAGACAGTTTCTAAAATAGGGAGTGATAAGGAGGCACCTGAGGAAAGTAATTTAAGGTCTGGGAAACACACAGATAACTGTTTCACAGGAAGACGAACAGGCAGATGTGACCTCCAGGTCAGTTTATACACACATAAGGAAGAGAACACTTTAAACTGAAAATCACAATAATACTGAATGTTGATTAACTATTGGATTAACATTAGACTGATTATGAACTAAAGTAATAACAAAATGATAATACCAAAAAATCTCTAACAGAAATATAATGAGGCATGTGAAGTATAAACTTTAACTGTTTTGAAATATTTTAATAAAATGATGCATAATTCCATATTTTCAGCTTACATTAATCAAATGAAAAGCCAGAGATGATCTGATTAGTTTCTCTGTTTGTCTTGAGTGACAGGCATTTAGTGAAAGGCTGAAAAAAAACTTTGTGCTTCCAGGCATGGCAACTCTGAGGACACAAATTCCTTGTTACACAAACAGTTTTCTGGGCAGCGTTCCTGAATCACATTTAGTGCATAAAAATATAAAAAATGCAGAACATTATGTCTTATTCAACAGATGTCTAAACAAGCGACCAGCGCCCTGCATCAAATTAGAAGATCAGCCCAAAGGAAAGACCAAAGATGTGCGTGGGATTTCATAATTTGTCACATTATCATAAATTACAAAAAGCCGGTTTCAATAAGTAAATATGCCACAGTCAATAAGAAAAAGAAAGAACAAACGGGTATGGCTGACCCCCTGAATCCATTTTCATCTTGTGGTGTGGAGCTTCTGTCCAGGGAAAAGTGTCAGAGACAACATGACTTATCAGCCTGCAAGGAAAACTCCTCAAACAGATGTATGTGCTAATGTGAGTTAGCAGCAAGTCGGCCCTGCAGAGAGCTTTGTCCCGCGCCCTACTTAACCTGTCACGGCTGGTCAAAGATCGTCTCAATCAGGTCTGCACAGGCCCAAAACAGAAAAGTCAAAAAGTAAAGGTGAACCAAACATTAAGAGGATTAAGGGGGCACAGGGGTATTTTTGTCCTGAGACATATGTCATGCAGGAGAACACGCATCCGTCTTTGTGATTTCTTACAGACAGAAGAAAGAAAAACAGATGACTCTGACACTTAACTCCAATGTGGTTGATGGGGAAAAACAAGGGAATCATTGAATCACAACTTTGTGATCTAAACTTCTGAACGTGATGAGTACATGACGTTAATGCCTAGTTCAGATGAGGGTCTTTCATAGATGAGATTTAGATAGAAAAACATAGATTTTCTCTATTTGTGAGGCTAGCATTAGCAAACCACTGGCACTCGAACAAATAATATTATTTACCTTGCATAGTAAAACAGGCCTATAAAAATAAAAAATAGTAATGAAAATTAAAAATAAAACAGCAAACTGCTCGGTTCCCACAAATCTTTGCTGCCTATCACACAAACCCCCCATAAAAGGAAACATCAAGGTTTCCAGTTGTACCATGACAAAATGTGGGAAAGTTAAAGAAGTATAGGGTTTCCAGTAAGAAGCCCTTGTGTGCAGAGGCACAACAGAAGCCCTGAGATGACTGATGGTCTAACACAACACCGGGATGACGTCCCTCCTTCAGAGGAGGGGGTCAGGGTGACATTTGACTACAGCTCCAGGAGGCCCAGATGTGCCTCTTTGATGGGAAGGTGATGTGTCAGCTCAGAATACTAGCATACCAGAGACAACATGCATGAAGGGAGAACACCCTCAGGGTCCAGGGGCTGCTGTCGTCTTTTAAAAACCTGCTGGGCAGTTCAAATCAGATCGCGTACAGTTCCAACAGCACTGGAAGGAAGGATGTATCTCTAACACTGAAATCGATCTGCACAACATCCCTTTCCCCGAGGGATATAAATAAAACGGGGAAATAAATAAAGGGGGCTTTATCATATGCTCGCTGTCAATTAAATGAAGATCTTATCAAAGCCCTGCAGCTTTATTAAAATGCTGTGCGATGACAGGCCAATAACCTTTGACAAATTAATAGATTTTTGACAGACAGCTTGTGGCAAAAACAGCAGTGGGAATGATCAGACTCTGGTGAGCTCGACATTTTAATAGCACTTAAGCACTTATTATAAAGTGGATTTGCTGACTCACACTTCGTCAAAAACAAAAATTGAATTTATTAACTTAGATTAAGTTCAGAAAAAAAAATTGAACAAAATAATTACATAATTATATAAGAAAAAAATGTAGACCATTATCACAGAGAGAAAGTCGCAGAAAACAATTTTCTAAGGCATTTCTTAAATCAAATCAAAGTCAGAGTCTTACCTTGGAGAAAAAAGTTACACAACACAGATGCATTTTACTCACTAATATAATAGCATTTTCATGCGTTAATAGAGAGATTTAAAAAAAAAAAAACATTTTTTAAAATGTATTTAAAAAAAATATTCACACATTTTCTTAGAATGAAATAAGTCATTGTCTCTGTTTTAACATGTTAAAGAATAAATGACCTGAGGTCTCATTTATAAATGTTGATATGCACAATACAGAGCCTGAAACTGGTGTATGTCACTTTCCATGCAAAGGTTCCAACAGTGAACGGTTCCTGACGCAAATGCTGTCCCATAGGTACACTGGTTCTGGAGCCGGAGGAAACTGGTGACACAGATGGTAAAGTGGGGAATTGAAGTCACACTAAACATTTTATTTCACTCCATCCCAAACTTTAATTGACCTTATCGCATGCATTGAAAACAGTGGAGTTATTTATGCTTCCTCCGGAGAGCCAAAACTGCACATAATGAGCTATCAAATTAAAAAAAGCCCTATTAGCCAACTTAAATCGTAAATAATAAAAAAAAAATGCACATTAAGTTTTCTCACATTCCTCTCCTCAGGTGATCGCTAGGGTTACATGCAACACAGATTAACACATTAGACGTGACAAGGCGTGAGACAGTCAGACTGATTGCTGTAAACATTTAAATACTGTGGTGATGAAGCAATATGTAAGACTCCAGAAGCAATTACTTTCTTTTCACTATTGTAGTTCAATATGTTTACAGGACAAAAATTTGAATGTCCGAAATCACAGATCAGATTTTGTAATGTAAAATATGACAAAACAGGAAAAACTCGCAATTTTTTTTTAATAAGTTCTAATTTAACAACTGTATTGATGCCAAGTGCTTCAAGTTGATCACTGCAGCATTTGTCCTATTAGATGTGATTACAAGGACTTTTATAATGACAAATGGCATTAGACTACAATAGGAAATGATTGAAGTGCATCCAAAAACAGATATAAAAGCAGCTAGAATAAAACATAGTCATGATTGAAGTACTTAATTTAGTAGTGTTATGTGAAGTGTCTATTTAAACAGTTCTGAGGCAAACCTTGTGGGTAAAACACACTCTAAAACATGAATCTTTGTCTTATATCACAATATTCATCATCAAGTGTTTGTTCCCTATTTATTCAGAACATTCTTTTTCTTAATTATTTATTTCACTTTTTGTGTATATTCTCTTAGTACTAAATCTCTGATAGCTTTCACAGTTCACTCTACTAAATTAAATTAATCACAGAATGCTTATTCTACAACTTTATGCACTATAATAACCGTAGCAGAGTTTATTTGCTTTGTAAGCCAAGTTGACTTTCCTACCAACCGTCACATGTTTGGCAAAAGCTTGAAGAAACTTTTTATTCCCTCCCCCCAAAAAAAAAAACGTGCTAGAAAATGTAGAAAACTAAATGCAGACAAACTTGTTTGTCATATCTCCAGAATAACATCAAAACATCAGGATTTTTGTAGTGCAGTAAAATCATCAGGAGTAAAACAAAGACTTTCTCTTGTGGTCACTACATTTAATCACTGACGTCCCTTTGCATGTAAAGTTATCACTATTTGGCAACTTTCAGCTGCCTTGTGCTTACCATCAGTCTGTGGTGCTTCATATATGGAAATGAGCACAACCAACGTGAGCAACAAGCCCAAACACAATGGATTGTATATTTTTAATTCCAGAATACATTAAATATAAAATGCAAAAATTAAAAGAAACATTTTGTTGAAAAACTTTCCATGTAAGACTCATGTAAGTGAAAGAAAACATGAAATTAAAGGCTTGGACAGTTGATGTGCACAGATTGTCTTTGACATGATGCTTATAGGAAGCATCTCTGAATGCTCTTGAAGGGAATTAAATCAGCCGTTCACCTTTTTACCCTCATCTGAATGAGAAGGTGAGAAGTTCAGCATTTTGAAAGCACCTTGCTGTCCGAGCATCTGTTCGGACTTTAGTCACCCGTTTTGGATCCTTTCCATGCATGACAAATAGCACTCAGGGGATGAGGAGCCTTTTTCAACAGCTTGCCTGGAAGCTCCCGGAAAACCCCAACATGAGCAGAGGAGACCCAGAGAGGAAAAACGTGATTAAACTGGAAGTTTTTTAAAATGGGTTTGAAACCTTTTTTCCCCTCCCAGAAGCATAGGCTCAAAATTATTCACGCATTTTATTTAGATTTAAACTAATGCTTTAATTTGATCAAGATGTTTCTTCCTACTGGATTTACTAGTAAGATTTTGGAGCAGCCCAGCAGAGTCCTGATTTTAATCTGACTTTAATCTGGAATTTTTTTCTTTTGTTTTTTTGAGGAAACTAAAGATTAAGGTGACAGAAGGGCCTACAAAGACGCGAACACATTGGAAATGAGAAATATTCATCAATACCAGTGGAAACATGCAAATAACTTATCAGCAACTATTGAAAAATAAGGTTATTTTGCTGCAAAGTGAAAAAAGTGCTTTTAAATTGCTTATTGAGAAGGGTACACATTGTTTTCTTTTTAGCATACATTATTTTTTGTTAGAATGTCATTTTTATAGATTAATCTTTTTAGCAAATAGTATTCATTGAATACATAGGGGTTGCTGAAATATTGCTGTTTTGTCTTTCCAATTTGAAAGGGAAACAGGAAGTTGTTCATATCTCATTGAACGTTCCCAGACAATAACATAAAAAAATGGGGTTGACAAACGTGCTATTTTATGTCCCCCATTTATACTCAAACCATATTTTCCAGTGTGTTTTACTGAGTATTTGAACCACAAATTAAGGAAAAACTGCCCAAGGAATGTCCTCTCCCATGTTTGTTCGGGACAGCAGAAATATTTGTGCGTTACCTGCCCTCTGATGTTACCTGTTCTGACCTTTTCTCCTGCAGGTGACGGGATGCGGATCGCCGGGAAAGCGCCGCAGTGATCGCTATGATTAGACCAGATCAGAGCCGCAGGGTGTGGTGTTCTCTGTGTCGCTGTCACACATGTCAAACAGTTAGGCGTCCCGATCCGGTATGAAGGAGCAGCAGGACACACGCAAAAAAAGACCAAAGGTGGAGAGTGACTCAAACCTCCTTTTCTCCACTTTTTTTCCTTTTTTTTCTTTTTGGACTACTCCTCCTATCACCTCTGAGCTTGTTTACACTGTTTACTGCATGTAATGGGGAACCAGTGGGTAGGCAGTTGCACGTGTGAAAACAAAGAAGAGTGGGTGTTAAAAAAAACAAAAAAAAAACTTTTTCCACGCCTCTTCACACTGACTGGCTGTATCATTTATGAACATCTCCCTGAAAATAATGGCATAGTAAAACAGCACAAACATGACTCACTCCAATTAATAATGTCATTTGGTCACCTCATCCCTCCCCTAGAGAAAAAATAAACAATACATTTACAGACTGGATTCATGTGGCTTAATTAAAAATCTAATTAAAGTGAATTAAGGCTGACCTTATGGACAAATTTGACTGAAACGCCTGATTTAAAATTTTAACATGTGTCCCAGCCCAACATATTTTAAGTTTGATGTTTTTAATGTTTTTATCTTTACTTTTCATCTATTTATTAATGTCACATACTGTTTTTATTTCTTATTTAATTATGTAAAGCCTTGAAATGCCTTGCTGCTGAAATGTGCTATACAAATAAAATTTGATTGATTGATTGATTGATTGATTGATTGATTGATTGATTGATTGATTGATTGATTGATAATCTGTGCTGGAAAGATGCGACGTGAGACTGGACAATGAGCAATAACTGTAGATCATTCAGCAGCTGTTAGACTCCATATCTGCTCCTGACAAACCCGTGTTCATGTCCCTGTTGTTATTTCCACAGCTTGTTCATTTTGTACATGGACTGTTTTTTTATGTTTTGCGTAAAAATACATGCTCATTTTGTAGTGAATAACAATCCTACTGAGTTGCACATCTCTGTTAAAAAAGTGTGCTATTTTTGAGATCTATATGCAGCATAATTTTTTTCCCCAAGGGCCTACAGTACAGTCTATTATTTTTCTTTTTCTTTTCTATTCTGCATGCTACCATCTGCTTGTCATTTTGCTCGTGGTACACCTGAATTTTCCTATTGTGAGGCAACATTGCGTTTCTATTTCTGCCTGGCCATGGCCATATTCACAGTCAGAACAACAAAATGTTAAGCTAAACCTGTGATAAACAAGGTTTTGTCCAGATTTATTTTGGGTAGGACGGTTAAGGCTCACTGAAAAGAGTCTACATAATCAAGATCTATTTCTAGGTTTTTCCACACATCTTTACCACAATTATGGGACCTGGTGAATGTGAATATTTTAGAGCTACATTGCCATAACAAAAAGTGTAATAAATGGAAATGTAGATGTTAAGCTATGCATGCTTTAAGACTCTATGTGCATCAATGTTTGGGCAAAACTTCCACAATTACAGAAAAACGTTTTGAGTTTACCTACCCTTGTAATTTTGCACCATTGTAATTTTTTTTCTTGACATTTTAACACCATGAGTACATATCTTTTATTTTATGAGCAAAATAATGTGATGTTTACACCAAACGTTGTAACACAGATTTTAAAGCCTCGTTGTGGAACTTTCAACTTGAACCTGCACAATGTCCAACACTTTCTTTTGAGTTATTTTTTCGAAGCAATTAAGCATGCGAATGATTTATAATATTTATTTAATCTGCAAACATGGAGTTCATATATTCTAAAGTGTGATTGCTCAAGTTCTTTATTCCAGACTTTTCTTATAAATAACGTCTAGTTGAAATCTGAGTCAAGCTGACCTCAGTCCGGTTCTGAATTAATACGCCAGCAGGAACATAAATTAATTATTTCATGTGTTCCAAGGGAATTATACGATTGATGAGTTTCTTTGTGCTCTGGTATGTTATTACCAAGACTAAGAGTAATGTAAAAAAAAAAAAAAAAAAAAAGGAAAGCTGTTAGTGCCTTAGCTTTTATTATAGGTGAAAGAAAGTCTTCTGCTGACTTCTGGATGGAGGAGACTTTCTTTTGCACATTTCAGTTTATTGTTGGTAAAGGATGGAGTGAAATAAATTCCATTTCCAGACAGAAAGAGTCCTCTGTAGTTTTCCACTGCGTGTCTTTATGTGAGCCTCAGCATCATTATGGCCAGCAGACGGTGTGATGTCAGCCTTACATCACAAACTAAAGGTGCAAGCTGGAACATCTGCTCACGCTGTTACAGTCGTGAAATCTCATGCCTCAGCCCCGGCGGGATCAGGCCACTCTGCAGACATATCAGACAATAAATGCGGACAGACAGCGTTTGTTTCAGCCAGTCTAAGTTTGGATTTTACATTAAGGCAAAGATCCGAGGGACCGGGAGGAGCAGCTAATGATGTCATCCAGGAGTGGCCAAAGACAAATCATCTGCGTCATTTTTATTTATTTTTTTTTCCAGCAGCATTTTTAGAAAGGCTCATCTGGTGCTGTGGCTGAATTCAGTGTTTGGGGTGATTTGATGAACTGTCTGCAGCCACAAAAATAATGATTGTGCTTTAATCTGTTGACAAAATATTAGAGCTTTGAATGTTTTCATTCTCAGGTCCTGTCATTCTTCTCAACTGTGGGGCTTTGCTTGGGTTCTTGATGACGGTTTAGCTTTTACCCATTCGTCCATCCGTCTATCCGTTCGTTAGGTCTCAGTGGAAACAAGTCCATCAGGGAACTCTAGACGTCCCTCAGCCAAGTGAGATCCCTTAGCTCATTCTGGAGGATCCCAAAGTTTCCCCCAGCCCAACAAAAGATACATCGTCCTTCCATTGACTTAAGAGTGTTTCCTCATGGGTTCTCATCCCAATGGGAAATGCCAGGAAAATTTCTAAAGGGAGGAGTCCAGAGAGCGTCCTGATCAGATGTCGGAAACACCTCCTCTGACTCCTTCTCTGCTTTGAGCTCCCTCACTCCTGTCATCCTCTGAAAGAAGCTCATTTTGACCTCTATTATGTAGGATCGTATTCTTTTGGTCAGGAGCTATACCTCGTGGTCATAGGTAAGGGTTGAAACGAAGACAGATCAGTCAATCGAGAGCTTTACCTTTTGGTTCAGCTTCCTCTTCATCACAAAAGACCAGAGCACCCCTATCCCATCTCTTCTTCTCCTAACAAAACACCAAAATATTTTAACTCCTCTGCTTGTGGCAGCTACTAACCACTATGCAGAGGCACAGCCTACCTTTTCCCAGTTGAGAACCATGGCTGCAGACTTAGAAGAGCTGATTCTCGTCTTGACTCTCAGCAGTGAATCACACCATTGCAGACTGGTGGGGATGGCCTGAAGAAGCTGTGCTTAAAAAAAAAAAAAAAATCTGTGAAATTTTACCTTCACCTAACAGGTGCATCAAATGAGTGTAAATATTGTTCTTTCTTGTAAGATCAAACACAGAAGGATAAAAAGATCCAATTTTTTTCAGATAAATTACAGATCGTTTTACTGTAATTTGTCTGGACTGACCCTTTATGTGCTTCGGTATTTGATTGATGAAGAATAATAACCGGTGCTTGTCACTGGGACATATGTCAAGCAGCTCATCTCCTTTTGAAGGATGTCTCCTAAGCTGGGATCACATGCATCCAGCTGAGACCCTGGGTTTATATGATGGTTGAGTGAACAACACATGGCAAGGCGGGGGGCTCAGACATGCCTGGTGCCCTGGTGATGTAAGGTGGACAGTCTCCCTCTTCTCATTATCCTCTCGCTGGGTGTTAAGGAGGAGTGGAGATGAGAGGGTGGAGGAGACTGGCTGGCTATCCCTACATCCCCCGTGGACAGGGAACAGATGGGACCTGACTCTCTGCTCATAAATCACTGCCAAGAAGGCTTTAGCCTGCTCCAGTGACCATTTCCAAAATGATAACTACTGTTTACCGAAACAAGACTGGAGTCATGGATCGAGGGAATGCAAAGAAAATTGAGAGATTACAGTCCAACAGCGAATAAACAAACTCCAGGTTGATGGGAGATCAAATTCAAATCCTGTCAGGTTTTATTGGATGGTATACAAACTGGAAGAATAAAACCAGAGAAGACAAATAACACACTTTTGGGAAATTTGAAAATGCTAGATAGATAACAGATTCCTTATCTGCAACTGTTGCATAACAGCAAACATTTCTCATTGACACCACCTAAGCTTTCTTCTTCTGTCCGCTGCTAGGCAGCTGTAGGACAAGTCTGGAAATACAGTAGGTTTGAACAGTGTTAAATAATCTTTTTTTTTTTTTTCCCGGACCACGTTTTGTGGTTCTCTGGCATAATTGCCATCATTTAATTTATAATATAACTTCAAAGTTTTCTAGCATCACCTGCTCCTGGATATAAAGCTGATGAATTATTGCTATCCACCTTATGGGTGTGTCAGCTGTGGTTGAGCGGGTTGTTTAAGCACCAAATAGTGTTATTTTTCCCAATGTTGTGTTATTTTTCCCAATGCTGCGTTCCAGGTAGATTTTTGGTTTTAAACACCAAAACTTGAACTTGTTTGAGAGTTGGTTAGTTGAGATGTTTTGGGCTGCCTGTGAGTGTGAAATAAACGTAGCTGTTCTCTGCTGTTGCTCAAATAATACTGTTTTCCATGAAGCTTATTGGCATTTTTAATGTCCACTCATAGATGCTGTATGTAAAAAAAAGGTTTCCATAATGTTTGAGGAGGCAACAAAAGAACATCATTGTGACAAAATGTCTGCTGTAATAAACTCTGCAGAAGCACATAACAATTCTCCTGTGGAATTACTGGGAATGATTCATCCCACTGATGGCCCGTCTCCAGCCCTCCCTCCCACTTGTCACAGGCTTAGGGTACCTGGGTAATGTAGTCATGCACTGGGGATATAATTAGAGAGCTGCCACCTGTGCTTCCTCCACGGTCCTCCTCCTCTAGAGCTCATTAGAGACTGTCTGTGTGGGGTGGGAGAGAGTAAATTAATCGACAGTGGAAATCTGACATTAATTAGTCATTTTGGCCTAAACACTTCCATGTCCACAGAGGCAATGACACGCTCACTGAATACATTTTATTTGTGCTGTCAAACACCGCAGGCAAAAACACATCAAAACATTAACAACTCGGCTTTAACGAACATTCATGAACACAACAAAGCAGTGAAACCTTTAAAACCCCAGAGAGTTTAGTGTTATGAAAGTATTTAGCCCTTAATAAATAGCCACCGAATTGATTGTTTTGTGCTATTCATATTTATGTGTTTTGACAGTTAATTTCTAGCAAGTGTTATAGATTATTACATTTCCAGATGATATTGTTCTAATTTATTTTGCTAGATGTTCTAGATTATGCTTGGAGCAGATTATGTTGAAGAAAATAAAACACCCCAAGATTTCAGAAAATACTGCATGTAATTAGACTGTGCAAGGGAAACTTCAACATAATTTGAAAAGTTGACGCCATAAATGAAAAACAATTACCAAGTAGTAAGTGAAATATGAAGATAATGCACTCCTACAAGTTAAAAAAAAAGTTAAAAAGTGACTTTTATCAATACGCTTATGCAACAAAACAAAAATAAACCAACATCCTTTCTTGCTCTTGCCTCATTTAAAAAAAAAAGTAGCCTTGGGAGTGGAACTAACAGACAAACAAGTAATTAATGATGAAATGTAAGTGAATTTAAAATGAGAGAAAATAAATCATTCATGGATTTAGCATTCGGATGTATAGACCTGCCTCACTAAAACAAAAGGATGTTTTAATCTGTTAATCAGCTTCATTATTTGTCCTCAACATCATACTTTTGTCCTCCAACTGGTGGGTTCAACGGCCTCCACAGTCACCAGATCGTAATCCAGTTGAGCATGTTTGGGATGAGGAGGAAAGGGAGATTTTCAGCCAACAAGTCAGCAGTCACTCACTGAATGTATTATGTTCCAGAAAAACTACATTAGCAACTACTTTTTAGACTCATATTCTTCCAAACCAGGAAAGGAATTAGCCCAGAGGATACTAATTTATGCTCATCTAGCAACCCTTAAAACAACAAAAAATATTTCAATGTGCTATTTTTCCACTGGTACAATTAAATTTGAGAAACTCTTTCATTTTAGAAATCAGGGCAACTTATCTGAGCTGAAAAAACATGCTTCTCTTTTAATTAACATTTAATGCTTACATTATCTTGCTTTGACATGTTGAATGGAGGGATTGACAGGGCAGGAGAATTTTAATATTTTCGGATCAGCTCAGATTGGTTAATCAATATTATCTATTCACTGTTTCACCACAAATGCAAGTTGTTATTTACATACAACATGTTTTTAACCAGCTGCACCCCCCGACAAAGCATTATTTCATAACTAACTCCTAGCAGAAACTTCTGGCAGTCAACTGGATTTCTTTCTGGATTTTACTCATGAGATTTCAAACAGTTTATAATAACATCGTCCATTACAATATGTATAAATCTGTTGGAAATGTCAGTTTATTTACAGATCTAAGATAAGAATGAGATTCTGTGACTTACATGTGTTAAAAGAAACAGTGTAATCACACAGAGTTTAACATAATTAGTTCCAGCCCACTGTAGGTGTATTCCTCGTGGTGCTGTTTCTGTCTTCAACACAGCAGCTCCTTTGACTGTGCCATTTTTTTCCCTCTAATACTTAGTAATTTTCCATTGTGCTCCACACAAGTTACTCATGAAAGATACAACGTTCTTCAGGGCCAAAGAGATTTTAGACCGATTCAAGCATCTCAAATGTCCTTGGATCTGGTAACAGTTTGCTTAGTCCTGAAACAATGAAAAAGATGCAATAAACATTCGCGTTAAGATGAAAACAGACGCTGAACTATATGTTTGAATTCTCCTGGGAGGAAACGGATCAAGCGGTGACAGAGCATGTCTTGTGGCTCAGTGTAGTGGAAGTCATCAGAGCAGAAATGGAGAGAAAAAGAGCTACAGTGAAAGCATCAGGCGTAAATAATTTAGAAGTTCTGGGAAAGGGTGTGTCAGGATTAATTTAATAGTCACAGCCAAAGCAGTGCTCATCATATAGTACTTATTAACAGAAACAGCCTATTAAAAAATATATATATATATATATTCCACAGAGAGAACCAGGAATTCAGTGCAGTTTTATAAAGTTTATTTTACTCACTGATCCTGTGCCAAACTGCTGAGATCTTTCAGAAAAATTGTATGAAAGGAGAAAATAAAAAAATAAAAACAACTTCTTACTCTGTGCCTATAACTTTTATGAAATTCCACATAATAGTTCCTTTGGAACAAGTGCTAATGCCATTCATTGTCAGATTTATTTTGCTTCGGCACAATGAGATTAAATAAATTATTAAGTAATTATAATTTAAGGAAGGTGAAGGTGCCACGTAACATTTTTATTTTCATTCGCCCTCCTTTTCCTAAACCTGCATGAGTGACATAAATGAGGAACAATGGAAAATTATCCTCTAAAAGCAGAGATGTAGGATTAGGTGAAAGAAACAAAAATAAAAGCACCGTACAAAAGCACAGTAATGATGTGCAGTGGTTTTGTGCCTGAAACATATTTAAAGAAGACAAAAGTTACAGTAAAATATTTAATATTAAAAGTAACATCAATGTACGTCAGGAATTTGAAAATGTTTTCAGTTAAGTGCTATTCTAGTAAGATCAAAATAAAGAGTATTTTTTTTTTTTTTTACATTGAAAAATTAAATAGGAAGAGCAGCCAGATCAGGAGTGAGAGCTTGGTTAATTAGCACTCCAGATTTAGCTGAGGATCAGACAACACAGTTGTCAGCAACATCGTTACGGCTCTGGCACGTGAACAAACAGCAAACTCAATAAAGAATAAAAAAAAAAGGGGGTGTCACTGAATTACCACTAATGTTAAAACAAAAAACAAAAAACAAAAACAATTGTGGCCTTGTTTCTTCGTCACTTGTGCAGGCCTGGATGTTCAAGCGAGCGCATGGGTCGTAACAGAAAAGAGAAAAGAATGACAGCAGAACCATTGTCCCACTACGCAGCGGGGTAGGTATGTGGGAGGAGAGGAGGTTTAGATGAGGAGGAGGAGGAGGGGGAGGAGGAAGAGGGGGAGGAGGAGTGAATGTGTGAAGTAAGAAGAGATATTTCCACATGTCCATGTTTCCAGTGACAGCGAGGAGACAATAATAATCAGTGTGCCAAGAGACAGAGGCAGTGTGTGAAAGAGGCTTAGAAACACAGCAGGATCACACTGGGTTAAGTGTAGTTTTGTAAAGACTTCTCATGTAAAAAGAAAACATTAAAAATGAAAGCAGGCGCCAGTTTAAACCATACAGGTCAATTGCCTGTATCATAGAGTCGTCATTACCTCCACAGTTCCCTTTACCTTGAAATGTAATATGTAAATGATTTATTTTTTAAATACATTAACAATCATCTATTGGGTAAATAGTTTCGTACCTTGTAGAAGAAACTTTAGCCGTTTTCTGAATTCTGTCACATTTTTTTTTTAATTATTATTTCAGAAATACTAAATTCACAGCCTTCTAAAATGAAGAAAAGCATGATTTCAGACACTTTGATGCATGACTTTAAAAAAGAACAGATTTTCATTTTCACACATTGCCTCAGAAGAAATGACTTGCTAATTGAGTGTGATTTAAGTGACATTTGTATTTTTAATGACTTGGAGAGTCCCTCTTTCTGTCTGTTTGCTGGTGGAAACTACAGTTTACAGGTTCTTACACTTCATGTTCAAAGTTTCAAATATGATTTCTCAATGACAGTCAAAGACTTAGATCAACTTGTGTTCAGTAAATCCCTTCTAATAAATGTCCTTACACCTTGCAAGGAAAATAAATAAAGCTTGATGAACTTTTTTTTTATTTGTAACTAAGTTACTCAAGTTTGGGTTTGAATAGCTGTAGATGAAACTTACTGAATGAATTGTTCTTCTGCTTCATGAACTTTAAATTATTGAAATAATGGCTTGTATTACACCAGCATGTTGAACAATTTAGCTTTCCTTTACAAATAGGAATATTCAATATTTTTTGTTTCCATTCTGAAAACAGAATAAAGTAAATGCCACTGGACTTTATTCGTCTCATCTCCTCTACGCCCTTCTGTGCATTGCTGTGCTGCACGTGTCATCCTAATGTCATCATCATTATTTAATTTCCCTTTGGGATAAATAAAGTATTTTTGAATTTGAATTTGAAAACTAGAGCTATAAAGCCAGCAAAGAGGTCAGATGAAGAAGAATCTGGTGTATGTGGAGTTGCTGGAAAAAACTAGTCAAGAAAAATAATTTTTAAACCCGAAATGTGGCTGCTCATTATGGGAACACTTATAGTAATCATGCTTTTCCTGTTGTATACCATTCAACTGGTGTTATACCACAACATATGCGCAAGCCTGTGAGTATCTGTGCATGCAGTGCATTTTGAGGAACACCATACCGACGGTGACATTTGCGTTTTCCTCCTACTCGCCACCACATGGAGAGAAAGCAAACAAACGCGCTCACAAGTGTGAAAGTGATGTCGGTGGTCAAACACATGGTTAGCTAAGCAGACAGGGAAAGAAAACACCGAGCGGCTATTTGAGTGATTGAAAACAAGGTGGACACGTCCCTCTGCCTCTCTGCAGGGGAACTTGCAAGTGGGAGTACCAGGAACATGGCAATATTTGTTACAGAAAATAAAATCTGTGCAATCTTCTTGATAAAGTTGGATTTATTACAAAACCTTCATTTTTCATACTTAATGTCCATTCGCACATTTGCTGTGACTTCCAAAGTGTGAATTTGGAACTATTTTAATTAGTAGAAATTACTGAAAAGTTCAAGAGAAAAAGTAATGTTTTTTGTTTTTTTTTCCGCTTCTCTGGTCAGGTGACAAGGTTGGAAATGTGGCCTGCTTGCAAAGGAAATGTGTAAGAAAAATTCAACACGGCGAGCCACCCTGACCACACACCATCCTCGTCAGTGGCAGCAACACGTTTAAGGGCTGATTAAGACCATTTCAGTATACAATATAAAACCATATGCATGTGTTATGCATCACATAAGTAGTGGATTTACGGAAGACGCATAAAGAAAGTTATTGTTGACAGAAAGACTTAAGGAGACTAGTTTGAAGTCTGTTGCAAGATATGGATGGGACATGTGGAAGGAGATCTGGAGAGATGAAAAAAAATAAGTTTTTCACCAACTTGTAAAGGATTATGTGCAAAAGAAAAGAAAGACTGCATATCCTGCTGAGTACTGCACTCACATGGTAAAACATGGTAATATCAGCATCATGCTGTGGGAGTACTTTTATCTTCTGGTGTTAGGAAAGTGCTTCTGGTGCTACTCTGTACTTTAGTCTGACTTTATGGTTTTGCTACAAACTGAAGATTGTTGTTTTTACTGTGGTAAAATGTGGAAATGTTCTGCGGTTATTAATATTTGAATATATGAAAGCATGTAAAGTTCATTTTAATAAAAAGTTGAGATTCAAATTCATTCTGTGAATTCTCTCAAGATTTAAGTATTTTATAAAAATGACTGTGATACTAAATAAAAAAAGGTATTAGATGCTTTCTGTCTGTTTTAACATTTACTCTGTTGGGTAAACACGATAAGTGGCGTAAGTTCGGATTAATAACCGTTTGCATTCATAATCTTGGTTCACTCTGTACTTATCACATGCAAGATAAGATGTGATATTTATTCTGTATTTTGTTCACATCGGCGCATATCTTAAAATTGCGAGCAGGTTTCTCAGGAAAACACTCAGGCACTCTGGATTCCCACAAACACTGAGTTTCTGGTGTTTTGCCGGGGACATGCTCCTACATGTAAACAGAAGGATTACAGTCCATGAGACGGTCCATCAGTGAAGAGCTCTCATTCGAAGGATATAGCCACCTGCTTTCAAAGGCATCCACATATGTCACTCTCTGTGAACGTGCATAAATAAGAGTCACAGGCAGCATGGGAACCCCAAGAAAGATTGATTTAAAATGTGAAAAATGCTCCCATGGATACTGCAACTGAAGATGCATCAATTTCGTCTCAAGATGCATTCATAATTAGGTCGTTTAGCATTTATTCATGAGGCTGAGAATAATAGCCGGGGTTTGATTGTAAAACTCCAGAAAACCATTAGCATCTTTTTGAATCAAACACCCCCACTTCAACAAACCAATACAAAAAAGACCCAGTGCTAAGTAAATAAAGCCTCTAAAAAATGAAGCCGAGTGCAATTAGAAGCAACCAGGCTCAAGCAGCTGCCTGGTGGATCCCTTGCAGACAAAAACCACCACCGTTCTCCACGCTCAGTGGTACATGCAAAGATTGGAACGAACAGATGCAGATTCCTTTTCTCCACAGGTATCCGTCCATCTGCAGGGTTAGTTGTTCCTAACAGGCTGTTCTGAGATGTTTCCTCTGGGTCTCCCTCTTTGTCCTGAACTCGTATCTTGGTGCTGGTTTGTCTGTTACCATGTCAGAAATTGATGGAAGAGTTCATCCTCCTCTTAAATGGAGCACGCTATGTTTGGCTAAACAAGTGACGGCAAAGTTTTTTGGAGCGTAACTAATGAGAACAAATTAAACTAAAAATATGATGCAGACTAAATGAAAATGGTCTTAAAGTGGAAGACGTAGGCAGCAACACTAAAGGTTTGTCTTTCATTGACAACATATTTCACTTTCATTTTATTTTGATAGCACATTCTGATTTGGTAAATCGGGCTAAATAAGAGGGGTTTAAAAAAGAAGAAGGAGGGACTTGTTTCATGATCTTGTAGTCTAGAATGCATCTAAAATTACTTACATAGGAAATCAGGTGAAAAAGTTTCATTAAGATAAAATGTATTTAGATTGGTTTTAAAATAAAATTGTTTTTGTACCTTTCATACGTCACAATCGACTCACAGTAATGAACCACTAATGCACGGAAGTTTCAATCCCAAAAACGTCAATTGCATCTTAAACACTTACTTCCCTTGTTCACAAATATAACAGTTGTTGCATAACTCTGTTTTTTTTTTTATGAACAAAGCTAAAAAAAAAAAAAATGTTAATTTGCCAAGGAGTCTAAGTACAAGCAACCACTCAAAGAAAATATCTTTTAACACCTTAAAAAGTGAGAAAATGAAATTATGCGGCGAAAGAATCCTCTTGGATTCTTAATCTACTGAATGAAACCCGTTTCATTCAAAATTTTACAAGCTGTCACAGCTGGTGTTAAAGTGATGACAACCTCCTTTCGCACAGAAGTTTTGCAAATCAATGACAAAAGAAACAAAGACTGACAATTTCCTCTCTGAGTGCCCACTCTCTTTCTTTTTCTGAATGCACACAAATCACGACCTGCAACGCTGAAAAAACAAAAAACAAAAAAACATTTGATATGGAAACTGAGTTGCTAATTTGGTTTTTACTCCAGAGAAATTACTGATTCTTCAATGGTTACATCAACCAAATGGAATATTTAGCAGAGACTGACATTTCCTCCAAGCAGTCCGTTGGTCCCTTGTGAAATGCTGATAGCAACACATAGAGCATACTTAGTGTTTGCGTAAACTATATTAGGATTTTAGTAAGGACTGAGGACAATGATATTTTCTTGGACGTCCAGTAAAAGAAGCTGAACAAAATACGATGTGATTTTCCAGCTGTCGCTGCATGAAACTCAGCAGATCTTTTGAAAACCCTAAACATCTTCGCCGTGTCACTAAAAGCAGCAATTAGGTTTATATTGCCGTTCCAGTCTTTATCTAATCTAGGTCGGGGTGAAATTAAACGAACATAGGAAGAACTTTCAAATTTCCTTTTTACATTAAATGATGTTGTGCCGTGTGGAGGTTTGTTTGAAAATCTCAATGGAGATGGTTTGCTTATTTGATCGTCTGGGTGAGCAGGGTTTTTATGAAGCGGGTTTATTTGCTCGGATGTAGACTTTCAAACTCTGATAATAATAATGTATTATGTTTCTGTCAACAGAGCAAGCGTGGGTCAGAGCGACTCTATGAAGCGTTTCCATTTGTGATCCACAATCATTGCCTTAATTTATATACATCTCATGTATTTAATATTTGTACTTAATGCGTTTTATGTTATTTCAAAATATTATTTACTAAAATGCAAAACAGAAAGATGAAATCGAAACTTTAACAATAACAATATTGTTTTAATACTTGACGTTGCGCTATTAATTGTAAGAAGTGATAATCTGTGTCATAATTGACAATAAAACTCTTTAAACAACATGGGCACATTATTTTACCTAATCAGGAAGTCATTTCATTGCATTCCTTTTTGAAAGCAAAAAGATTTACATTTCATGAATTTCCTCTCAGAATCATTGCATTGACATTTCCCCTAAAACTGAATCATTATACTGGTACTACTAACCTATGATGAGCCCATTTATGGTCATGCAAATACATATTTCATGATTAGATAAGTAGAGAAAATGAAATATGAAAGAGAAAATCTTTACCAACAGCCACTATCTCAGCCTCTGTGGGTAAACTCACCTTTCCCACTCAAAATTACACAACCTCATACAAAAAATGTTATAACTTACCTCTCCTCTTCAGTGCTATCCTGAATTTCTCCTGTGAATCTGAAGGACGTTTCGTTCTTTTCATTGTATCAAAACTGTTCAAACTTCTTTTTAGTGTCTGCAGCTTCTGCCTGCACAAGTGTCTCAAATCAAACCAGGACAGGAGGATTCCTTGCAGTGAGAGATCATTACACAGCGAATGCCAAATAAGGCCAAAAAGTTCTAAAATCAAAATAGGAAAAAAAAATAAAAAATGGCAAGAGTGATCTAGAACGGTAGAACTAAAGTCTTAGGGTTTCCCACAGAGGACCTGAACCAAGTGGTTGGGATCTGGGCCTCGAATGCCTGGGCAGCTACCACTGTAATCCGACCCCAGATAGAGAAGATAATAATGGAGGGGCAACACATTTCTAATGTTATGCAGATATATATCATTTGTAAAAAATATTTGGTCAGTTGGATGGTCTCTTACTAACCTTGATGGGCTACTTTGGTCGTGTTTCAGAGGCTGAAAAGGAAAAGTTCACAGAAATGGGTGAGGAAAGAAAGTGGGTTGATCATAATCACCATCACAACATTCAACAACATTATAATCACATTTTCTTGTTGTTCCAAAGTCATAATGAATGACCTACTCTTCCCATTTGATACTTATGTTTCCTCAGAGTTGGTCAGAAAATTATTTAAAGCTCGAAATGTGATAGTTTCCATTGTGGTGCTAAAAGCTTTGAATGCTATTCCCAGCCGTCTGTTTTCTGGCTCCAAAAGATTTATGACAATGAAAACATGCTTTGTATAAATTATATATCACATGCTTCGCTTTCCTGGCTAATTATGCCTGGAAATGATAGATCTGCTCCTCCATAGTTTCCTCATCCGACCACTGTGGTCAAATAGCGGTCACCGCTGATGGACCGGTGAATGTCATTAGCGGGGGTAAGTGTTCCCTCGCTGCAGAAAAGATATAATCCACAGCATCTTTTGGACAACATTACTGAAAACCAGTGTCTTGTTCTGATCTCACATGTGATATGAAATATTCAGTACCTAAATTCATTGCCAATTAGCCGAGCTGTAGGTGGTGAATGATGCCGACTGCATTCGGCTAAATGGATGGGATGTGACCGCCATGTTGTCATCCTGCACCTCAAGACTCTGTCTCTGTCCAGCAGAGTGACTGTCCTTTTCCTGAATGTTCTCCCTAGAAAGAAAGAAATTAAATAGTCTACATTTAAACTTAATTTATTTTAAACAACATAATCGTAATAGTGCAAAGGTACAACATCTCTTTCAGAAATTTTTGACCTGTGTAAGGACCACATTGTATTTGTATTATTAATAGTCTTAGCTAAAGTGTTAAACCGATGAAACTTTGTCATATTTTATTGCATTACAGTCTTTAATGTCTAATATTAGGAGTTTATGTGAATGACCCACATAAATCAGTGCATAATTGTGAAGTGGAAAGAAAATAATGCATGGTTTTCACACTTGCTATGAATTAAAAAAAAATAAAAAATCAAAATAGCTTTATGCTGTGGGGATGTTTTTCTTCTGCTTGGGTGTGTAACTGGTCAGAGTTTCTGGGAAAATACATAAAAATACTCAAAGGTTACAGAAGAAAACATTGTAAAGCTGTAGAAGTATTGCTACCAGGAAGAAAGTTAACATTCTAGCAGGACAATAAGCCTGAGAATAGATCCAGAGTCAGAAAGGAATGGTCCAGATCAAAAGCATGTCCATGGTCGACATCTAGAGCTAAATCCAACTGAGACTTAACAGTAATAGTTCACAGTCACTCCCCATAGATTTTTGACTGAACTTAATCTATTTTATCAAAAATAATGAGCTTATATTCGAGTGTCCAGATGGTTGAGATCCCAAAAGATTGGCAGCTCTCACTGCAGCCAAAGTCATTCTGCAAAGCATTGACTCATATTAGTTTGTATGGAAATTTAGGCTGGAAATAACATTTCAATGAAATAATGTAAAGAGAAAGGTTTAGGTGAAGTTAATCCTTTTTTTTTTTGCCTAACACTGTATAACGGTTAGGTACTAAATCTTCTTCATGGTGTGCTTCTTACTTTTACATTTAAAATTTAAATCTGAAAATGTGATCGAGATTTAATTTAAATCCCTGAGAGGTGACATGGTTGTTACAACGTCCTTGTCGAGGTAAAACTGCTGAAGTTGTCCCAGGATCTGAAAGTCTCATTTACTATATTGTTTAAGACAAGTGTTTAATCTTCGTTCCTTATCCTGGGACTCGCCTCATGTGGAGCCGGGCTAGATCAGGTAATTTTGTGCGACAGCTGAAGCGGACAGAGAGGTAACGGTGACTTTGACAAGAGGGAAATGTCGCACCTCTGCTAAGATTAAACAGCAGGTGAATCAATAGGGTGTTTGCTTCATGAATAATGTAGGAGGGGCGTTCTCCCGACAAGTGTCTTCAAAGCCCACAACGAGGAGGCACAGACAAACTGTGAAATATGCAGCTGCAAATTGGATTGTTGGCCTTTGGAAAGAGGAAATGGGCAAAGAAATCAAAATAGTGATCAGAACGAGAACTTTTGACTGCAAAAGAAGAATACGTTTCGTGTTATAGTTGCGTTACTGTGATGAAATTAGCAAAACCATAATCCCAACCCTGTATTTGTAGAATACAAATACATTCAGATTAGCTTCTTCTTGTCGCTGGGAATACCTCAACGTGAAACCTCCATGATTTGAGCTGCTTTTGACATTTAAAATGGAACGGCAGCTGTAATAACAGAGCAAATGTGCACAACAAAAATGCAGCAAGAAGGATTTCCAAAGTTTGTTTCCTTTCCGAGCCTGTTCTCCGTCCTGCCCCATCATTTCTGTCCATTGGAAACAATGACCATCACCTGAGTAGCTTTGCCAGCAAAGTCGCCACATAAATGTCCACTTTTGGTCTGGACTAATATCAAGCTGACCAAAGGACTAATACACCTTTAGCCAAGTCTAAACATTGACTTCCTTCAGCATCGAGTTGAACAGATCCTCACAAGGACAGAAGTGAAGGACAAGGGACACAAACACATCAAGAAACCACCAAACCTGTGGACACCCTAAAGTCCACATGCGTTCTGCTTGATCTCTTTGGAGTGTCTCACATGAAAATATTTCAATATCAAATTAAATTCTATCATTCCTTTAAGTTCCAATCCTCAAAGAATGATTAATAATTTATGTGTAAAATGATTTATTGTCTTTTTTTATTATTCAAAACTGTTGGCTTGTTGATTCTGCTCCCAACACCTCGAACATCAAAGTCCTTTATCTCAGGAGGCAAATCCCCCCCCCCACAAAGGCAGGGTTGTTTCAGTGCTGCAGCAGGCAGCATCAAAGTACCCAGTGTGTTGTGTTATGATAGAAAGTCAGTGTGCAAGTCGAAGGTCATTTCTGAATGCGGGAGCACCTGCTGAAGAACCTCCCTGTGATATAACCCGATCTTTCATTCAAATCTGCAAGAGTCATTTCATCTGAATATCAAGTAGATCTCCACTATTACTTCACTTTAACTCAAAACAACACAGACAAAAGACTAACAGTGATTCTAGAGTACTTCGTTCTAAATTGATTTGGTTTCATACCATTGTATTTGAAGTTAGTTCAATTTTTAAAAAGTATCAAACTCCATTAGTTTGTGTACAATTTTTCTTTAATTCCCATTTAGTTGGTCTGTTTTGGATTCACACTGAACATGTCCATGTGTTTCATTATTAAAGGGATTTTTTTTTTGCCAAATGCATCCTAAACAATAGTCTGTCCAAATCAACTCTTATGCATTGTTGGTTTCATTTTTACATGCTTGAATTTCCTCTCCCACAATTTAATTAAAAGTCCCCCACATAGCGAGAGTCGTGATAATTAAATGGCAGGTAGCTGCTCTATTAGGTGTTGATCAGATTCCAGCGCCATCGTATTTGTGGAGCTCAACAGCATGAGATGCCTTTGCAGCTCTGCACTTGATCAGGGAGCTCAGCTGTTGCTTTTTAATAACTGTCAAAAAACACCTGCGCTCCGTCTCATTGGTAGTCCAACTTCATCCAAACTCTCGATATGTGACCAGTTTGTCTTTAATCACCTCTCTAATACTGAATTTAATTATAAATCTTGCCACAAGTAGCTGTGTTTTCCCCACATGAGTTTAAGAGGTTGAAAACTGACTGGCTTTTGAATTTATCTCATGTCAGTTTTCAAAAATATATATAATTTGCAAAGTACAAATAGAAGGATCATATTTAATGACATATCATATTTTAATAGGGCAATTGATTTCTCAGAACGTTTTCATCAGTTCATTCTTGTTTGATGCAAGTTCGGGTTTCCAACAAAGCTGAACTTAAAGGCTTACATACTTATATTCTGAGCAGGTGGCAACATAACTTCACACAACCACCAGACCTCCACTTTTCAGACTTTGTTTTTTCTGAAATTTGATGCGGTGGCAGGTAATTCCAGCACAGATGAATAGAGGCAAACATGCATCTTTACAATGCTGTACATGCATAAGTGGGTCAGATCAATAAGGAGCGGTGGGCCTGAGCTGAATAGATGAACGTGCGTGGGTTTGACGCTGTCATTTCATTAGTGAATAATCTTAAATGACTGCGTTTTATTGTTTTCCTGTAAAGCTCAGCCTTGACTGAAATCATTGCAAGAAATGTCTTTACTAATTGGCTGCTTCGAAAGTTTTCTTTGACATGTAAAGATTGAGCTTTATTAGTTCAGGCCAGACAGAGGTTAGCAAGCCAGGAAGAGAGAAGGAATAGCAGCAGGATGCTGAATATGCATGCATGTGAGGCTCATAAACTCTTGAGAGATCTGCTGCAAACATACAATGCATATGTCCTTTAAATATATTGAAATACATAAATATATGACTGCAAAACAGCTTTAGCTATTTTCTTTTTTCGCTGCTTATTTGAACGGAAAAAGATGAACCCATTTGCTATTTGGTATGCAACCATAAGCAGCAACACCTCCTCTGCAGAGCCCAACTGGTCAACACTTCTCCCCGAGAGGCTATTGTGTTACGCTGACTGGAAGCATGAGAGCTGGTTGAAGAAACAAGCAGCTAATTAGCCGAAAGAACGGGGCAGGTTGACACAGAACAAGCACCTGGACAAGGAAGTAATTAAAGAGCACAAAAATATACTTTTATGGATTGAAGGTATCGTCTGTACTCTGGGGACAGTGCAAGAGTGCACCTAGAGACATCAAAGACCTAATTGTCATTAATTAAGAGAAAATAGAAAATAGATGGAGCGATGGCCGACTCCATGTGCCATACAATTGCTACTGTCATGTTGCATATATTAGAATATGAGTTTCGATGAGAGCCAGTTGCCAGATTACAAGAACTTTTTGAAAATAATCTTCAAGCAAGCACTGAACTTGCTTTTCATTAAGGCCACAGTTTTTGTGTTGCTTTTTAATTGTGGTTCTGATCAAATATTTTAACCTGAAATGGTTTCATTAGCTGTAAACAGAAACAAAAGGTGTTTCCCATAGTGAATTGAGTTATTGAAATAAATGCAAGCACATTCTTTTAAAGATAATTGCAACAAGGAGTTTATTAAAACTTTTAACCAAAAAACATTTGCTGTAGTCTCAGTGTTGTGATAACTGTGTAAGAAGTGTCTAATTTCAATAAATTGATTAATCTTTTCAAAGCTTGGAGGCAATAAAGTTTCATCCATCAGTTTCCTATCTTCTGCTCTCTGGCTCGGGCTCCATGCTGCTTCATCTTCCTTCGTCAACTTTAGACCTGTCCTGCTATCTCTGTATCGGTTTTATTTATGCATTTAGTTTAATTAAACTGGTGCACCAGTTTAATTAACGTGTCAGACTTACGATACATTTAAAAGTAGTGCATGGTGTCGAGATCAGGATTTTAAAATAACTGATTAGCATAGAAGGGTGCATGCATCATTTTCTAAAAAAAAAAAAAAAAAAAAAAAAGGGACCCCGCCGTGGGGGGTTTTTTTTTTTTTTTTTAAAAAAAATAAAAAAAGGGA
>NW_015112675.1:541303-552275 GCF_001443285.1 Poecilia latipinna | reverse complement strand
GCGATGGAATGTTTTTAAAAAAACCGTTTGAAGTAGAAGGGGGCCTGCTTGTTTTTCAAAAAAAAAAAAAAAAAAAAAAAAAGCGATGCCAGCCTGTGTGGCTTCTCTCTTTGTCTTTAAATACAATGAAGAAAAGGCAAATAGATTTTAAAGTTGTGCGTGTATTGTCATGATTGGGGGTTTTGGTGAGGTGAGGGAAGACGCAGGCAGATCCAGGTGAAGTGATGAATGATGATAATTTAATGACAATACGGAACAGAACAACGGGGAGCAAGACGGTTTACACGACGGCACAGACAAACAGACTGGTTACACACGACGAGGATCCGACAAGAGACGAAGACTAAATACACTGGGAGAGTAATCAAAGAAACGAGACACAGCTGGGAGCAAACAGGGAAGACAGAGACTCACAGGGGAGCAGACTACTAAACACAGAAAAACCTCAAAATAAATCCACAGAAGACAGATCACAACAGGTATATAGTTTTAAAAAATGTGTATCATGTAGTCAAGAAAATGCACTTTACAAACAACCATAGCCAATATTTGTTTAACATACACTGAAACGTATTTGATCGGTATCCATTTCTTTTTCGTCAATGTGTAACAGAAAACGCAACTGATGTAAATTTTTCTACCAGTAATGTGATACACCTCAACCTCCAGGTCTGTACCCTCCATGCAAAAACCATTAATTAGAGACAAAGACATTTGAACTTTCAGGAACACGAGCTGACATCCATCTCAATTCATCTCACCCCTGCATGCACCCCTGTGCCTCACACATAATGAGGCACAATGCATCTCGTTGCAGCACGGCCGACCGAGCCACGTGAAATGCATCTCTCCCTAAAGGCAGGTGCAGTTTGTTGTCTCCTTCCAGCTTGGAATGACCTACTGAGAAACACAGCATCTTTTTTTTTTTTTCCTAGCTAGGGAGTTTTTGTCAAGATCGGGGCAAAAAGTATAAACTAAAAATAATAGAAATAAATATTTAAATGTAAAAAAAAAAGCCCGGTGAAGGCCTTACTCATTTGATTCACGTGTGGACAGGGAGCATCTGCTCTGTACATCTGAATATCTGAAAGTTCGAAACGTGGAATATTTCCGTTATTGGTAACTTGATATATTTTTCTCACACCCATTCCTGATCTTTACCACGATCATAAACCTGTAGTTAGCATGTATTTAGTGACCCCACTCGCACCGAGCTGATGGAAACTGACAGGCTCTGTGGTAACCCGGTCACACCAACAGGAAGCAAGGTCCACACATACACACATGACTCAGTGAGATCCTCGTTGCCCCAGTATGGGGGCTGCAGGAAGACTTGATCCGTTCTGCTCTCTCACCGGAAACTCCAGCAGGTCAAAGCCCCTCAGGTCTGAAATCCCATATCCATGTTGTGAATGGATGTGGACAACTTTTGCTTAACATAGAGGTTATTTGGAGATAAATAGAAATCATGTATGATGGGAAACATATTTAGTCTTTAAGTAAGTGGGATTTTGGGGTCTTTTGGTTCAGCGGGTTAAAAATTAATCTTCACCAGAACATTAAGTCTTGTATAAGAATGATAGGTAGTTTAATTTTTATTTTTATTATTGTATTTCCCAGTGGCCCTAATCCTCTGCTATAGGTACGGCCTTGTCATTACATCACATTATTAAAAGAAATGCTGGGATTTTTTGTTTGTTTGTTTAAGAACAATTTGACCACTTGGCATAAAGGACAAGGCGCCTCCAGCACTTTACAGATATTTGTTTATTAAATGTGCACCAGGGTAATCTGGACCTCAATTTTGAGAGACAGTCTTTGAGAGACACTTTTTTACTTTGTCATTTTAGGGCATATTGCCAAAAGAAAACTGTACTCAAATTCATTTTAGAATGTGTTTTTGAGAAAATGTGAAAAAAAAAAGTATTTTCAACTAACAACTTATTAAAAGTTTTTCCAGAACGGCTGCTTAATAAGGTCATGTACGCATGTACACAAGCTCGATGTCGTCTAATTGCGCTGGTTGAAATGTACAGAAATGTGCCTCCCTCCATGCTGTTTACTGCTCTTTTAGCCAAACCAACAAGTCAAAGCATGCGGGGAGTTGTATCTGTTGGCGTCGACCAACAATGTGCT
Organism: Poecilia latipinna; assembly: GCF_001443285.1. Taxonomy (NCBI): domain Eukaryota; kingdom Metazoa; phylum Chordata; class Actinopteri; order Cyprinodontiformes; family Poeciliidae; genus Poecilia; species Poecilia latipinna. The sequence continues at coordinate 550,139 of NW_015112675.1, read as the reverse complement.
AAATGCCAAAGTCCAATTAGCCTCCTGTGGCCAACACTGCTGGGTCCTCCTGTAGAGCCTTAATTCCAGTCAAGCTCTCGGCCTGACGTCCAGCTCCAGTTCAAGGCCATCAGAAACAAGAAGCTCTGCTGTGGCCCACTGTAACACACTGGATAGTGTGCTATTAATCAGCTATTAAATATATAAACTTAACATTTAGGTGGGGAAGAATTCAAAATTTGAATTAGCAATTAGTTTAAATTGTGAAAATCTTTGAAACTGCACTGCAGCTTGTTTATATTTTTAACCTTGTTGTTTTATTGGTTAAAATAAGACTTTGCTGCACGTTCGCACCGCGGTCCAACAATTATATCCCTGTAGGGGGATTTAAACCCTCTCCACAACTCTTTAGCATTTCAGCCACTAAAAACAGACATGCATCAGTGCGGTCCACTATGTTGTGCAGATGCAGACTCGATCACGTTAAAGAAACTGATCACCAGATGTTTCACCATCATTCAGACAAATGTTGCAAGCTTATCTTTAATGTGCTTGTTGGATGACATTCAGCAAAACAGTTTAAAAACATTAACCCGGTGGGAAAAGAACCACAGCTGATTCATGTTGGAACACTCCTACGTCTTATGAAATCGATTTATGCACTCGTTTCTTTATTTAAGTATGTATTTTTGTGACCATCATGTTCTCTGAATTTTGTGCATCCTCTGCCAAAAACAGGGCTGCTGGGTGGGATACAACACTGCGAATGCATCACTCGGAAGTGTAAATCTGTTACAGAGAAAGTCTGTCCTCCTTCCTGTTGGTTGCATTAAGTTGGTGAAAATGTGAGCTTTTAATTGATATTAACCTTTTATATCCTCTTTTTTATTTTGTTTTAGCATCCATTATTCGGGCAAATGCATTCTCTCTGAGCTATAAACACAGCATTGATTGAAGAAGAGTGAATAATTGATCATTCAATAATAGCCCTGACTGACAGAGTAAATCAGAGGGTGAGCATTGAGCTGCCCCTCAAACTTTAATGAAGGTAATGAATGAACATGAGCAAATTAGCCTGTCGCTGTCATGAGCCTCCTCACACACTCAATCCTCTCTATCCGCCTACCTCATCTGTGAAACTCACTGTGGTCTAAGCAGCTGATCCATAAATTACATTAAGTCATTACCATGGAATACCCTCAAATGATATAGTTCCCATAATGCCATTACACAAAGTCCGCTTTGGTAACTTCAATAATTTGAATTTGGTGACTAAGAGGTCATAGGAAAGTCTTTAACTTGCAATTTGCATGCTATTTGTTATTTTCAAAATGTTCTTTTAGTTTGGTAAACGAGCCTCATCACATAGTCTAATTTACTGAATGTGACTCTACATGAGGCTGTGTACGTTTTGTACCCTTTTCCTGACAGATACCTTTGTACAACATAAATCATTTGGATATTTTGAAACTTTTTCACAAATAAATAATCAGCTAAATAATCAGCTGAGCAAATACCAAGATATTATTATGAGGACAATAAAAAAAAAATCCAGGCTTGTCAAGTCTAGAAGTTAAATGACAATTAAATTGTAGATAAACTGATGTAAATACAAATTCCTAAGATATATTTAAATAAATATTTCACTTATGGTTTGCTTGAATATCTGGTACTGTTTAGTGAAATTGGGCCTTTACCAACAATTATTTCCTGGTCACAATTTTGACCAGAACCAAATTCAAGTTAATTGGCCACCAAAGCAGCACTGCAGCTCAAGTTTGTGCCATAATTTGACAATACCAACCCCCCCTGTTTACCAACTCTAATTCCTCCGATTCACTGAAAATAAAACACTTTGAAAATGTTCAACACTGAATGACAAAATAATCAGTTAGCTAACCTTCCTTTTCTTGTTTGCTGAATTTGTGTCAAACAGGTGTCGACTGTTTGTGGTGCAACCAGCAAAAACAACACTACTGCACCTGCTAGAGCCGTCAGTCACACCCCAGGTCTCCAGTATTCATCAATTTAATCAGTCTAGGCGTTAGAGTATGACCCAGTTCAACAAAGTGCATCTAAAAATGAGTGGAAATCTCTAAATTGACATGAATTATCTTTCGCTTGGTGTGCTGCTCAACACCGCTTTGCCTACACTCGCATCTGCTTTCTAATTTCTAAAGATCTCTTCACTGAAAGTCCTTGTCCCCCAGATGAAGCTACTGAGAGGCGGCAAGGTCGCAGCTTCACGATCAAATTTCCACAGAGGGGGAGCCTGCCAACTCATTACACACAAAGAAGGGCGAGTGTCAACAGGACAGGGACTTAGCTTATCGCTCAATCATTTATGACATTTTTATTCAAATCCTACCTCTGAGCTAAAAATTTGTGAGGCATGTATAACCGGGACACTGCCAGCAGACAGTGAAGGACTCTAAAGTCAGCCAAACCATCAGGGTCTGTTCCTCTTTCTGCACATCCTTACTTAGCTAAATGTTCAAGGAGCAATCACTAAAACATAATGCAAGTAACAACAAATTACCTTGCCTTGGAAAAATAATTAATATCCCTTGAATATTTGAGTATCTTGTCATATGACAGGAGCAAACTTTAGCACGTTTTGTCACTTTTTTAATGGCAGGAATAGAAACAAAAGAATTCGGCTTTTAACCTTCACAAATATGAATCTGAATAGCGAGGCATGCGTTTGTTTAAGACCCCTTGTTTTATAGTTGGTAGAATTATATTTTGCTGCAGTTGGGGCTGAGTCTTTCGGGGCATACCTCCACCATCTCTGCACATCTAAAAAACTGAAATATTTACTCATTCTCGCTTACAAAATGGCTCAGGCTCGGTTAGATTGGACAACGGACATCTGTGAGCATCAGCGTTCAAATCTTGACAAACGTTCCTTATTAAATTGAAGTCTCGGCCAGTTTAAGACATAAACATGCTCTTGATCTTAACTGATCTAAAGTAGCTCAATGTTCTCTGATTAATGCTCTCTTTGACAGCTATGATTTGTAGTCTTGCCACACTCTTATCTTGAAATTGTTAACTGAACCATGCTCCATGAAAACCCTGTTTGGCTTACGGAGAGCAGCTGCCTTAACCGTGGGAACAAATAAACTGGAAAAGGGGAAACTATTTACTAATTAGGCAACTTTTACAGTATAGAGTTAACTTTGATGAGATGTTTGTATGTAAAGACATTTAAAATCAGACATAATTTTTCCTCTACTTCATAGTTTTACCCCACATCATGTTGGTCCATCACATAAAATTCTGTGTTACTGTATGGTCTATGCAAACTCCAGTCATCTTCTTTGACATCTCATCAAAACAACCTTGTTGCCAATTCCTAGAAGTACATGTTTATGGGTCCACACATTTCTAATCATTTTAAAACATGTTTGCCCCAGGTTTAGTATTTCTTCAAAAAGAATGCATCTTTTAAATTATAAAAAAAAAAAAAAAAATTCATCTTTGCCAGCTGTGTAGTTTAATCTAAATATCAATCTGTAAGATGACCAAACTGAGAAAAAAGAAAAACATAAATAGGGCGGATAAACCCCATCAATCAATAAAATAAGGATAGAAAAACAACAAATGAAACATACGTAAGAGATATGAACCATAAGTACATATTTTATGGAAGTCATGTCCATTTTAAGATTTCAGTGAATAAACAATCTTTCCACTTTAATATTCATGGCGACATTTACATTAGCTCATCAGTATACAGTGAGGATATGTGGCTGGGCTCTGTAAGGGGAATAAAAACTCCACAGCTCCATATTATTAAAATGTTTATGTGCCTGTATTATTATTGTGCTGCGATGTTGTCTCAAGAACTCATTGTACTTATTTAATGAGAAAGTAGTATGATCTGCCTCCCCTGTTTATTGCCAAGGCGGCTTCGGAGGGGTATAGTTTTTATGAACAAACATTTTCAAAGGGGAACTTTTGAATCCAGGTTCTACAGAAGAATAATACTGAAACCATTATCAATTCTCGCTACATCAAATATTTACGCATTTCCTTGATAACCTGATATTTTCAACCATTAGCAGCAAAACAAAATCCAAGGGGAAAGCTTAGCTCCAAGCATGGTACAGGCACAGATTACAATAGATGGAGGTTGAGCCCGGCGGATGGAGGATCATTGTCCTCGCAGTTGCAAGGGCCCTACACTTATGCTGCCCATAACAGTGGTGAGCCAGACAAGAGCAATTATTCACCATAAAGCAATGTGGCACTGGCTGGGAGTAAATTACTGAGAGAGAGCCTCTGCCAATTACTTCTATTAATGGTGAGACAAATCTCATTTGACACTAAAACACCCCAGCATCGAAGGGATCGATAATGAGAGAAGTCCTTGTTCAAGCTAGCTAAAGACGAGGAAACAACCCTATCCACAAAACATAGCACGGAGGAATGTTTTTGACATTATTCGGCCACTGTCGAATGTCTTTTGCTTCTTTTTTTATTTCTTATTTAATGCTCTGTAATAAATAGAGCAAGTTAGATTGACAGCTGGTGATAAAATGCTTTCAGAGTGGCTCTCTCCCACCTGGATTTTTTTTTTTTTCACTTTTCTTTGGCCATAAACTTTAAGGTTATATGAGCCAATGACATGCAGGTTGACTTCATGCCTCCCTGCCCCGTCTTCCATTACAGATTCGCCAAATGAAAATGTCTCTGCCAGACATGCACAGACCCTAATGAGCACAGTCATCACATCCACCATTCAGTTCATGGCAGCTCAGATCACATCACTGTATTAACTTTAAATGAAAACTATATTTTGAAGATTAAACACTGGAGCACTTCTCAGCTGTAAGTCAAGGCTGTTAACTGCAAAGGCGGCCGCTGTCAGTCAGTTTTCTTTCTCCCAAAGGTAGCAATACAGTAAAAGTTGTACTCAGGCAAGAGTCACACACATTCAACACATTCTTACTCAGGTAAAAAGTAGCCGTCCAAAAAAATTCCTCAAGTTTAAAAAAGTATTTTGTAAAAAGGTAACTTAAGGACATAGTAACTAATTATAACATCTAATTTAATATTTTTCAGCAGCGTCATCGGAGAGACCAAAAATATAAACATATGTGCAAATTCTGGTAATTGAAAAACTGATTCAAAAATTACAAAATCTAAAATTTTAAGCAGAAGAGATATTCTTCCAAGTCACGTTTTTTTCTATTTAAAATGTCAAACTAATACTTGCACTGTGTAATGTTAGAGCAGAGAAAATTATTTCCAGTGACAATTTTTAGTATTTACTGTACATTCACATGACCTCCAAATGGAGCCACAGACTAAGCAAATAGAAAATGGAGTTAGAACAACAAAGCTCGTCTACAAACAAGTAGATTTCTCTCAAGTAAGAGTAGTGATACTTCACAATGTTGCTCAACCTGAAGTAAAAAGTAAGCTACTCCTAAAAGTACATTGTTTCCCAAAAAGTTATTCAAGTAAATGTAACTAGTTATTATCCACCTCTGATGAAATTACACCTCTACAAAGTTCCACATCTGTGACTAAGGGAAAGTTATGTTGCTAAGAAGGAATGGCTAAATTTATGTCTAGATGTGTAAAACTGTTAGACAAAACCCCAAAACAACTGAAGTTGTAACTTCTGTGAAAGATGGTTCAACAAAACATTAGCAAAGGGGACTGATTACAAATGAATAGCACATTTGTCATATTTTTATTTGTAAAAAACGTTTGAAAACAAAACCTTGGCTAATATTCTACTTATACTACTCACATTTAACCATGTATTCAACTCTCTCATTTGCCCTTTTCCTTGACTCTTGCAGTTCAAATGTCTATCTTTAAACAGCACCACAGGGTATGATTGTGGTTCTCAGTGATGCTGCTTGGCAAATATTAAAGGAGAAGCATATGCAGTAAAAAACACCCCGGAGTATTGGCTCTAAACATCTTCTGGACCACTAGAATAAAATTGCTTTCACGAAATATGGCACGCTCTGTCTTTTAAATAAGCTTTAAGCTTCGCTGTACAATTCACTGCTAGACAGTAACGATGGTGGTTTGTTGCGCTGCTGAGATTGGAAAAGCAACTATATACTGGGGTTTATATGACTTCAAACTTGAAGTAAATCATAAAGTTTTTTTTTTATTAACACACATTGTCTTCTTGCGTATCTTAGATTCGTCAACAATTGTGCCAAATTTCTTATATGCGCATCTGAGATTTCTTCTAGAGTGAAGAAGTGTCCATCTCTTCACATTTCTTCTGCTCCGCTATTTGATCGCAACATTTTTAGGCCATCAAACTAATTTTATGTCAAAGATAATCTACATAAAATGTAGCTTAAAATCAAATATTTTTATTGATAGGAAAAAGGTATCCAAACCAATTTGGCATTGTATGAAAAAATAAAATAAAATAATTAAATCATAATTTGAAAATAGCTTTTTGTCTGAAATGGCAAGACCTACTTGATGATCGAAAGTGTTCCAAGAAGGTAAAAACAAAACAAAGCTGTAGTTTATTTTTTATTTATTTTTTTTGTATGCTATGCAATAAAATTATCAAAACTTTAAACCAAAGCTCTGCTCATCTCCTTTGGCTTTAGCTTCAGCTACAAAACCATGCTGTCAACATCCTTCCTCTGCTTTCTCAGTCGTTTGCTCCCCGCTGCCTCATCAACACTTCCACACTACGAACAGAGACTTTTATTTCAGGAGCAGTCGCTGACTGCAAAGATTAACTGTGAACGGCTAAAGATAGTGACTCTATTTTAGTCCCTGCAGATATTAAAGATACATACGAAACAGGCGACGCAGATGACAAGAGCGATAGCACACTCATTCAGACAGCGACGACAAAGCCACTTTAATCAAACAGCCGGAGGTTACTTCAAGTCAGTGGCCAGTCGCGTAATTTTGCATGTTTTGAAGACGAAAGGTTATCGTGTTCCCGATTGGTGCAAATTTGTCCAACATCTGTTTATGATCGTTAACCCATTGACTTTTTTTTTTTTTTTTTTTTCGGTAAACAAACGAGCCAACTTGCTGCAGTCTAATAGGAACTATAAAAATCAGCATCATCCTCAACATTTACCGCTATTGCCAAACGGATGACTTCATTCCGACGGAACGTTAATGATGTGTAAAATCCAAAGCGGGATGAATGACTCATTTACTCGACTTTGACCTGGATATGGTTCAGAACGAGCTTCCTAATCATGTATGACAGGAAATTAATTTCTTCCACAAAACAGATTGGAGTCGTCATGTAACCATTACTCAGATAATTTAGAGATATGTTTAGGCTGGAGTCAAAACAGATTACTTTCTCTATTTGTGGTGGCCATTTATGAAATGTTTGCAATTTCTACTAATTTAGTTTTCTATTTTTGGAAGTTTAGAATTTATTTAAGTTACGTTTAGATCCAAAATCTGTAGTTAATTTGTATATTTGAATTGATCAGAGTATGTTGGTAATTGGTTAGACCCTCCCATTAATTTGAGTAATTAAAACACACCGGGTGCTGAGTGGAGCGATTGTTTGGCAAATGTTTGGGGTGTGGATGGGAGGTTTTTTGTAAATGCTATTTTGACCACTTTCACTTTTCTTTTTTTTTTTTTTTTGTACTTGAAACGTCATATTAAGTTTACTTTCATTTTTGACTTAGTTGTAGGACATTTTTGGTAATTATTTTGTCGCTATTTTTACAAGAAATGAAGAATATATTTTTTCAAACAAATTAAGTCGGAAGTGCGTTCAAATCAAAAACCACCTGTTAACACCCACGGTCTTTGTTGGAATATTGTTTTTTGGAAACGAGAAGGCCGTGACACTATTCATCACCTATTTATTAGGGTGTTGCTGTGAAGGGGGCTGCTCAGAGGAAGCTAATGGACAAAATCTTTGACGAAGATAAATGCCTTTTTTTTTAAGAGATTTACACTTTACTTTTTTGGAGCACAGAATGCTTTTGTGCAAAACTTGGTTATAGGCATGAAAGTCTAATCTCAAAAACATCTAGAGACATTATTTGTCTATTTGAAAATGATACTGTTCTATAAGGTTTTTAAGAAAACCAGAAGGCTACAGATTAAAGTTATCAAGGTAGGGTGAGGGAATACGTCTTGCTGCTGGAGGCAACAGAATCGTTTTTTTATTTTATTTTTGGAGGTGAATCATTTATTATTGTTTGCAGTGCGAGTCTACGTCAGCAGAGAGAAGATAAATTAACTCAACTTCTAACTTTAACAGGATTTAGAGCAAGCAGGTGACCTGATTTATCGCCACAATTCTGCTAGTGTCGGGTGAATGATGGGCATCAAGAACTGACATTTACTGCAAGACGACAATTTATTGTCCTGTTTGTTTTTATGTCTACCTTTTGTAGCCAAAAGCAAGTTCTGAGCTAGAGAGAAGATGAGTTTTATTTTCCAACATCAGCCTTCGCGAGAATCTGGAAGCTTCTTATTCCTTCACAGTTTCAAAGTTACAGCCACTGGATCTCTGGGCCATGATTTCGTGCAGAAACAGAGTCTGCTAATGGATCGATCGATAGTGTGACGACAGTGGATACATATTAATGGTGCAGTAATGTGAGAGGGAGTGAGAGTACAGTCTAGCTGTGAGACCAACAGCATCTCTAACAATGTGAGCAAAGTGACATCAGGTGTCACCTGACAAGCTCAGTAATGAGTACAGCGCTCAAGTTCGAGTCCAGGAACACGCTCCCCAACCTCTGGCCTCCAAAGCCCCCCAGACCTGAGTGACGTCCTAGGCTGGAGAGTGCTAATTGGGCTCTGATGTGCTGCATGCGTCTGTGGAGAGGAGAGGCACAGTGCAAAAAAAAAAAAAAAAAAAAAA
>NW_015112675.1:519707-538118 GCF_001443285.1 Poecilia latipinna | reverse complement strand
AAAAAAAAGCTGGAGGAAAAACTCAATAAATGGCAACCGGTGTGCACTGCAGATGAAGGTTCAAAAGGAATACGGCTGCGAAATGTTGGGTATTTATGATTTTGGGGTGGAACTTTGCTCGACGGGGTTCTCGGAGCGATCAATAAAAGACGCGTGCCGTCTGCTGCAAAAAGATAAGATAAACAGAATCAACTGTGTAACATGGCGTGCAATGAACTTTTTACTCTTCGTTAATGACGGGAGGAAGGCTAGATCGACAAAAACTGTCATCACGCATTTGTGCTGAAGAGGTAATGAGTCTTACTGCATGCTAGGGATTGGCGTCGGTTGTAATTGGACCCAGATTTAGCTCCTGTTTGAGGCGAACTTATTTTCAATGAAAATAAATGCAGAACTTTGATAAAGGCGAGGAAAGGAACCGGGAACAAGTACAACAACGTGAAACATGAACAAGCACTATAATCCAGCAGGGAGAGAATCAAAGGGAGGAGATTATATACTGGGAACCTGATTAATGGATGAGAAACAGGCGGCTGATTGTGAACAGGCTGCAGCTGAGAGTATTGAGAGGTCTTCACATGTTTTGAGTACGAGGCCTGTGGTGGATTAGATGTTTTTCTGGGTTCTATTGTAACCTCCTGGTTCAGACATCAGTGTGTTCTATGGTACAGCGTGTTTAGAAAACATAAAATCCTTTTATTTTTCAATTTTTTATTCAAACAAAGACAAAATCTGCAGTCTTAACTAGAACATTATATGAAGACGCTTTTTAGCCCATAACACCACTGGTATGAAGATTGCTGGAGTTTTTGTTTGTTTGTTTTGTTTTGTTTATTTATTTTTATTTTTTTTACCAAGATGTATCTTAAACCTCCCATACAAAACTCCATCATCTGAGTAATATTTACAAACAGAGCAACCCAGACTTCACTACTGTAACTCTTTTTTTGTTTTTGAAAAAAACAAAACAATTGACCACATTTTTGCAAGGCCTTTGATGAAAGTAGGATGATAATAAAAACAGGATATTGTGTTTGTCTTTTATGTTAGCTTCATTTTTCAGCCTCTTCTTCTACATATAATGCCCCGATTGACCAAACATTGCAGGTTTCCTTTTCCTCATATACTAGCTTAGATTATCCTGAACTATCTATGACGTTATGCCAAATATTCTTGTTTACGTGAGTAAATGGCAAGATTCTTGAGAGGTTTTAATGTCTCGCCCTTTGTAGGGTGAGCTACATCTGTAAGGAAATACATCTGTTCAAAAAAATATTTGCGGAAACTATTTGGTACTTTTGCAACCTCAGTAATGCTACAATGAGTGTCAAACTCCAGTCTTTGAGAACAGCTATGCTTCAACTTCAGTCATGTTTAGTAATGAAACAATTTCAAAGTTTGTTTGTTTAGTTGAAACTGGCTTAAAAGTTTATTCTGTGGCGAATGCGTCATTTTCAACTAAAATAAAAAAAAAGGTTTTATCTTATCCTTTTTTTTAAGTTCAAGCCAGGACATCTAAAAAAGAAAAAAAAAGATTACTTCTCGAAGTGAGAGCGAGAGAGAAAAAAAAGCTTTTTCAGCAAATGGTGAAGTTTCAATCTTTTATTCCAAGAAATATTCCATCATTTATTTTTAAAAATCCAATTTTTCTTCTGTCATTTTGAGAGAAACAAGTTTGTGGGAAGCATGTAAAGGCTTGTATAGAGTGAGAGCTGCCTGTAATAATGCACAGCTCATCCAGCAGGCTTTGTTATGTCTGCTGCACACGCAAAAATACGGTATTTTATAATCACACTAGACTGGCGTCAGATGAAATACCCTGAATGTATTGACTTCATCAAGGTTACTCTTTTATTGCTGAAAATCGTCATTAGCAAAGGGAAAAATATGTTGTTTTTCTGGCCTTGAAAAGAAGTGTCATGTTGAGGTGGGCAGTGAAAGACTCATGTCTGGCATGAAAAAATGTTTTTCAAAGTATTTCTGTTTTTTACTTCACAGCGTTACAACAGATCTGCTGTTGTCACTCAGGTAAAGAAATGTCGAAGATTGGTAAAAAAGAAACATTAACAGGATCAGAACACACTATTCCTTGTGTAGGGGTTTTGTCTCCATCTGTGACCAATTCCTGTGGCAGATTTTTCTTTTTAAATGTTTGATGTAGGTCACACAGTTCAGGTGTCTTTCCATGTTTTTTCTTTCATTGGTGTTTCAACAGTGGAGCCAGTCGGGCAGCTGCTTTCTCTCTCTCTCTTTTTTTTTTAAAGTGAAGGAGTAAAATCATGAGTTTGCAGCTATTTTAACCAAAGAAATCTGATCAAAGTCTGTGAGAGATTTACGAAGTTAAATTACCAAGCAAAACAATTTATTTATTTATTTATTTTTTAAATAACTGCCCGATTTTTGTCCCCACACTCCGTCCGTGGCTTCGTTTCATCCAATTCTGCATTTCAGCATGAACTCTTCAGTCAGACAGTGTATGGTCTAAATCAACTTTTAAAGGCTTTTAATAGAGTGACATCTTTTTCAATCCACATAAATTTGATAAAGTAGAGTAGAAAACATTTCAAGGTGTTGCAGGTGTAGACTGCAGGTCGCTCAGATTGTAACTAATTAGCAATATGGCTGCCAACATCAGGCTACATTTGTATACTAAATCAGGCATGACAAAATAAAATGAACGCAAAATGTTTGCTGGAAAATTAACAACCAACACTGCCTTCTTTAGTAATTTATCTACTTGCTATGCATGTGCTTTCTTTTTAAGTTTTTAACTGGATTAATTCAGTTTAACTCGTGCTCATGTTTGCAGGTGCTTCCTCAGGTAACTTCTTACTACTTCCCATATTCGTAACAATTTCTGCATTTTGTTTTTTTGTTGTTATTTTTTTTTGGTATGCTTTAAGTCTGGTTCATTTTGTTTCTGTGTGATTCGCTTGCAAAAGCATTAGTTACACTCTGTGTGCCTGTCTGTACACTGTAATGAATCACTGCATTACTCAACGTCTTCCTCCTCTCCGCCACAGACAGAGAGAGGGAGATGAAGAGGGAGACTGAGTGACTCTCCCTGTTTGCAGCGTTCAGCCCCTGCAGAAGACACCAGAGCTTCGGCTGAGTCCGTCTGAGAGAAATGCATCCTTTGTGATGTTTCGTTTTCTCGCGAAGGCCACCAGCACACCACCCACTCCCAACGCATTCTCCCGGGACTGGTTGCTTGGCAACGGCAGCTGATTGGGTTAGCAAGGTTAAGAAAGGGTCTGGCACGGGCCGGAGGAATCAGATCACTCCCATTGATCATCCTCTCTGCGAGCTCCACTGAGAACTGAGGACGCAGCCACAAAAAAAGGAAAAGAAAAATCAAAGCCGTGCCCTGGTGTCTGAGTGGGGGGTCATCATGCGCTGAGCTCACAGGGCCGTGGCAGGCCTCTTTGGCTGCGTAGACCACCGTCCCACGAACCTTCTGCAGATATAACTTAGCTGTAGCAGGAGGAAGCTTTTAATGTCAACCTAAAAGTTTTTTTCTTTTTTTTTAAAGTCTTTCCTTGATACCGACATGCACGTAAAAAGGTGATGAAAGAACAGGCAGGAGGACACCAGGGTGGGCGGAGGAGTTTTAAATGCCAGCCTCTGCACCCACAGAGTTTGCATTACAACAGGATATAAACTTCAGTTTTTTTTTGTTTTTTTTTTACAGGGTTCTTGGCAATCTGGTAACAATGCAATTAGCAGTCTGGTATTTCTTCAAGCGTCTTCTTCAAGGGACAAAAGCTATCCAAAACCAAATTTAAAAGGGATGTTTAACATTTGATGATTCACTAATCAAATTTGGCCAAATCTGTAGAATCAAATAAGCTCTTCAATAGAACATGGCTTAATGGTTATAGCACATTTTCAGTTTGTTTTTCTGTTTTTTTCTGTGTTCTGCTCTTTGGAAGAACACAGTTGACGGTCCAATGTCTCTGAATTGTTATAATTTACTCATTTTTTTCTGGATTTTCAGAGCTCCAGTAGTTAGAGTAAAAAATGTGGATTATAACACAGTTAAACCACAAATATGCAGTCTAGCATGGATAAGTGTCACCATTTCTATCACCCTAAATATTTTTTTTGCAAAATAAAGCAAAGGAATAATTGTTTATATCCTCTTTTCATGGTTTTATAATGATTAATCCTACAGTCTACATTCACACTTAAGATAGCCTCGCTTCAATGTGACTGTTCTGTGAGATGACATGTAAAAAGTTTTGTGTTGCTCTTAACTATGTAATGTGGGAGATATGACCATATGAATGAATGCAGGAAGTGCAGTGGGCGGGGCTAAGATGATGTCAGCAAATGAGCAGGCTCATGTAAGTTTGCTCAAGGTCACAAACTGATCTCTGGGATTTCTTCTTCAGGTTTGTCTTCAGGTTTTGTCCATGAGAAGAGTTCATGGTTCCGTCACTGATGACAAGTTTCTTAGGTCCTGAACCAGCAACACAATCCCCAACCATCACTCCATCACCACTGTGTTTAACAATGGTTATGGTGTTCGTTTTCTGATATGTGATGCTAGTTTAGTGAACTTCTGGATGAGTCGTTCATGGATTCTTAGGCAGGCCAATTGTGAAAGATTAACCAATGTTTCATGTTTTTATTCTCATTTCTGTTTAATGGCTCTCATTTTGAATGAATTCAAACATCAAAAATACTTTATTGATCCGAAAGGAAAATTACATACACATTAACCACAAGTCACAAAGCCTTGGAAATGACTTCGTAACCCTATCTAGACTGATAATGTCATCAACATAGTTTCTCATCTGTTCTGAATTGGTTTTTCTTACATTGAGACTTATGGTTTTGCTTATTCAGATGTTTTTGCCTCCTTCTTGTGTGTCAGACTGGTTCTATTTAAGTAATTTCTGAATTTTACAGATCAAGCAACAATCAGGCTTGTGTGTGGCTCGATAAGACTTGACTGAAAACGTAATTAAAATTAAAATTAAGGGAGGCAAAGATAGGTAATCTTTGTAAATTTTAAAATTTGCTTGCTTATCCAGCTTATTGGATGTGACAAAAAAAAAAAAGCAAGTCCTGCAAGTTCTTACCGCTCATAAATTGTGAAATTGTGTTCTTACACATGTATCCCCTGATGTCTGTGTATGCAGCCTCCTCTGCTTCATATTGTTGCTCTCTTCCATGGAGCCGAGCGCGGCCAACTGTTCCTCCAGGCCCCGCAGGCCCTTGGCGGCGCCTGCTGCAGGAGGGGAGGTGTAAAGTGCACCGAGACAGCGTGTGGCGCGGGCTGGGTGATCCCTCCCACGTCTCCCTTTTACTCATGCTGTCCCAAATGGAGGCAGACACCCGGCCAACTGGTGTCAACGCTCCTCCGCCAAAAACCACTGAGTCACCGAGAAAAACGGGGAGGAGAGTCTCTAAGTCCTCTCTTTCCCCTTTTGAAATTTGTTAATTCGGCTTGCTGATCATATCTGATCATATCCAAATGCATAATGACGAGTTTAACTTGAATGTTTGTTTGCTCTTTTACTCTGAGTAAAGTTCAACAATTCACAGCTCATCTTTGATCTTCTTTTCTTTTATTCTGTAAGACCCCATAGAGAATAGAGGGTATATTTCACCTGAAAAACTGTATATCTTTAGATAAATTCACATCTCAATATATTATTAGCTTCAAAGATTGGACAAAATATTTGTTGTTTACAAAAATTTATTCATACAAATCGTACAACACCTTTTTTTCTTTTTTTTAGACATTTATTGACTCAAACTTTATAGTAATCTAATATTCACTTTCCACACAGTAAATATATATATATATATATGTATGTATCTCTGAAGATTAATTCATTTTCGTAAGGCTATTGGCGCTTTCAGTATTATACATGTCATATTTCTTGGGGGAGCTGCCACCTTCCCCCTCCCCCGCTGTTTTCACAAAAACATAGAGCTCTAAAACAAAGTGCAAAACATAAAAGCAGTGCAAGGAGGATTTTTCGATGTCTAAGCAGCTAAAGATCCTATCAAACACAGAGACGAAAATGACAAAAAAAAATTAGTGATGAAGCGTGCGCCACAGATGTGCAGCATTGTAGGGCCACTAAATAGCCATCCGTGATTCATGGCATTTTTTTTTTATTGTTTTTTTTTCTTTTTTCATTTTTTTTGTTACAGTCGATGCAAGGCACCACAGCTGCAAACTGCTCCCCTGCGTCACAAAGCCTGGAGGAAAACGCAGAAGTAAAGAAAAATTGATACAGTAACAGAACGATGGAACAACTTTAATCCTGTTCTCTTTTTATTCCTCATAAAATTTATGAATTAAAACGTCGTCAATAAGATGATTTCTTTCAGTAATTCAATTTAAAAAATTTGTCATATGTTCTACAGGTTCATTACACACCGAGTGATATATCTTGAAAGGTTTCTGTATATTTTTGATTTAAGCATGCATGATATAAAATCCCAAAACTCAGTATTTCCAAAAAATGTCAACATTAAATTCAACTTTTAACAGAGAAATGCAAGGTTATAGAAGACACAATCAAAGTGAAAAGCAGTGATCTGGCAGTTGTTCAACAAGCAATCATTGACACCTAAGAGGAGGACAAACCACTGGTGAAGCTGCTTGTTCTCACATTAAAGGAAAGTTGAGTGGAAGAAAAAAGTGTGCTAGAAAAAAATGCACAAGTAGTAGAGGGATGATTGTGACACACTTTAAAACTGCAGCAATCTAATTCTGAATCTAGCTCTGTCAATAGGAGGAATAAGGACACCAGAACCTACGATACAGATGAGATGAATCCATTATTATACACAGCCATTCTGTGCAGCATAATCTCTGTGCACCTCTTTCTAATGTACTTTTATCTTCCACTCAACTTTCTTTGTTTTAGATTTGCCTGCAGAACTTTTTTAAATAGCAGGCTTCTTTAGAAATATGTTTTTGTGGCTTGCCCTAATGATTATCTGCTGGACAACTATCTTTTTTTTAAATGAGTTTAGTCTAAATGCTTTTTTTTTCTCCCATTAGATTTCCATCAAACTGAAAAGAAATATGTCACTCCATGTGTAATGAATGTGCAATATCTGATACTTGAAACTGACATTTTGTATTGAATTCCTGAAATAAATGTACTTTTGGGTATATTTCAAATTAATGGTTTGGTTACTTTTGCCTGAAAATCAGCAGATTTATTGCCTGCTTCCCCTCAGTTTATGTGCTTTCTGTCCTTAATATGTCATCACTTAAGGCAGCTTTTGTGCCTCTCTTTGCAGGCAGAAATCATAAGATGCTTATTTGGAATTATCTTTAAAAAAATAAAAATAGGCTTTAGTAGATTGCATCAGATTGAGCAACAATAAAGTACATTCAAAACAAGGTCCAACAAACTACTTGTGTAGAAGAGTAAGTGAGAAGAACGGAGCACAAAACATCCAGCAATGGTAGATATGTATGTACGCAGAAGTCAGAAAGCAAGCAAAACCATCTAGTTGTCTGCACAGATGCAATGAGCTGGTGCAATTACTTTAATCATGCAGTCTGCTTGGAGTTTGTACAGCGGTTCACATGACAGAAAATAGGGAAGCACAATAGATCCAGAGTTCAAACCACTTTGTATGTCCCTTACACAGAACAAACTGATGGAGAAAACCATGTAACAAGTATCGTTTCTTTTTTGGGATTTTTCTGCTTGTTGTTTGCTTTTTATGCTTGAAATGTCATTGATACTTATTATATGGACAAAGAGACAAGAGAAAATCTCCAAACACATTGGATTGAAGTTGGTAGGTACACAGCATTGGCCCTTTACATGAGTCAAAAGTGGAGGATCTCTTTGTAAACATTGCTGAAGTGGGAGGAAAAAATGAGGAAAAAGTAAAAAAATAAAATAAAATAATTCTCTGTTCCTCCTCTCAAATCTGATATTTTCTACTTTTGGAAATCATCTGGATCTAACGGGACTAATTTCAGCAAGGTACTATAAACTTATAAATAGTCATATGTTTATTTGTCTGAGGCAGAAAGGTATCATATCTTAATGAATTTGTAGAAAACTGAACAAATCCAAAGAGCAGTAGAAAATTAATATAAACTGTCAAAGGGGCAGGGATTTAGTTATTTTTGCCTAATTAAAACACTCTCAAAATGTTCACACCTGGTGATTCAACACTATATTTACTGATAATAACCGTTTATGTTTAATATAAAGTGGATTAATTAATGTGTACCAATTCTCGGAAACAACACAATAATAATGCTTGATTAAATAAATTATTTTAGATGAAAACTAAAGGCGTAATTTTCAAAAGTAAATAACAATAAAAAAATCTTAACTTAGTCACCTTTGTAAACTGAGATCTGCAAGGTTCTTATTGTGCTGCCATGCATAAAGTTATTGTGATATATATTTTTTTTATTCTCACCAAAGCCGAGATACTTTACTATCATTTTAACAGTGGGATCAGTTTTTGCGTCATTTTAATTTGATTATTTGTTTGCACTTTCTCATTTACGTATTTGTTGTGCAAAATGTATTTCTTCCAATTGGTTTTACGTGTCAGTTTTGATTGTCTCAATATGAACGGTGCATGTGCATTGGGATCAGGGATGTGGAATAGGTTTGAGGGGAAAGTACTTTTGCTGTGATGAGCATTCAGTGCAGACAGAGCGTTTGCATGATGTTAGGAGATTAAGTGTTGTTAACGTTGGGTCTTTTTAGTGATATCTGAGTAGCAGTAAAACGGATTTATGGTACATATGATGCATGAGATCTGCAGGGCAGTTGAATTTTTAGCCAGTCATTGCAGCTCGTTTAGCCAGTGATCTAAATATGTATACAAGTCAAATTCATAAGAAGGCGATGTTGCTGTATCTTCCTATGGCAATTGACCTCAAGGCAGGTATGTAGGAGAGTGATGGGGTAATACTGAAGGTTTATAATATTCACTTTCACTAAGGCACATAAGAATTATAATTAAAGGCTTCCTAGTGACATGTGAATCTTAAAATGCATTTATTTGCATCATTTTAATGTATCATATTGCAATGAATCAAACTATAAAGTATGTAGGGAAGCCTATGTTTCTCCTATTTTAGCTTCTTTCCTCCAGGTCACTTTAAAATGTCCTCATCTAGTCAAACTTGCTTTATTGGGCAAGAGATTTCTCTGTATTTCATATGTTTGAACAGTAAAAGAGCCTGCTCTCATGAGCACTATGTGTGTCACTGGAATAATAACATGCAAAACCTCATGAGTGCTGATAAGTAGTTTTTACCTGTAACTTTTACTATGTTCTATATGAACAGAGGCCACTTTGGACACTAAAGAATTCTGATTTTAGGGGGTGGTGTTGTATTTACAACCAGAAATTACGAATAATACAATTTCCATGTAGTACGAGAACACAACATAATGTTCTTTTGGTGTCTGAAGGACACGTTTTTAGGGACAAGGGACCATTTTTCACTGGCTGTGTGATAGTCAGTTGGATAAAATACTTTAACTAGATAAAATCTTAGTTGGCAAGTGAATCTAATCCTATTGAAATTGGCGATTCTGTATTTTCAAATTAGCAGATTGTTGGAAGTGTAAGAGTAAATGTACTAAAACCTAGTATGCACCATATCAACATTCTCAAAGATTTGAAACTAGACCAGGCCTGAACAGCAAGTCAGTCCACATTTTCTGTTTTAGAGAAAACTCAGCCGCAGCTGTGCTAAATGACTGCTCATAAATATTTACAATGTTCACAATAAAGTATTTGGTTCATAATGTGGGAGAACTGCTCTTACTCAAAGTTGTATTCACACAAACTCACTTGAAACCCCAACTAATACAATTCTAAGTGGTCTTATGTGAAATATAGAGAAGCCACGCTTGCATTAGCCCAGCATGTCTTCAAAGTATAAAAAAGCTCAACAAAAAAAAATGTATAGGGCCTTCAGCTTGGGCTATTTTCTTTACTTGGGTCTCTGTAAACTTCAATTAAGCTATACAACTACAGGTACTTTCCCCATGTGTTTTTGATCACATTCACATCTGCACTGTCTCTGGGATTCCACAATTAGCAACCTTGCAAAACCTATGCTGTGCCAACAGGTGGCGACAAGGTCAACAATACGTCATATTGTTGAAGGAAAATATCCTAAGCATGGCTAAAGCTGTGTTGGGCAACAGATTTATCCTAAAACAGCCGCAGCCAACGTTTTCATTAACAAGAATTCCCCCTCAATTATCAATTATTAACAACAAAGTCAGGAGAATGTGAAGCAGATGTGAAAGGACATTCAAACATGTCTCATTTGTGTTGTAGTATCTAGTACAGAAGCAAAGGTGGCCAGGCTCAGCGTGGGCAACTACATTATCATGTCTGCTGCACTCAGATATCTCGCACACACATAAACATCTCAAGTATTAATTTTAGAAAATATTTCTGAAAGTTAACTTTTTATTTTCCTTTGGCAAAACTTCCTATGCTCGTGGACGTGATGTGCAAATGCATCAGTTTCTCTTTTGCAAAAATATCTGTTTTAATGTGGCCAGGCCCCTCGACTACTCAGAGGGTATATTCACTTTCCTACAAACTCACTAATGTGCAGCATCTTTCCACTACTGGTAAAGTAGATAGCATCTTTACATAACCGCTCTTTAAAAAGTCTGACCTGCCACTTTAACCTCAAAGGTTACGTCAGATTGGCCAATTTCCTTTTCTCAGTCTTCATTAGTAACCTGCGTTCCTGTTGTCCGTGAGCCAAAAGCACAGATGAGGTGAAAGGAGAGTTTGATTCGAGACTCTAAAACAACCTCACAAAGTGAGAAAAAAAAGGAATAGAACAAAGAAGAAAAAAAAAGAAGGAGGGACTTGAAAAGTTCCAGTTTCGGGAAAGAGCCGGAAACTCACCGCAAATTCGGGAGAAAACTGTTTCAGCCAGTCTCCCAAAAAAGCGTCAAGCTCATCCCCGTCCGGGAGGGCGTCAAAGTCTATCGCTTGTAGGATATGTTGAATACCTATGTCTTCAAGGCTGTTGTGGATAAAGACAACTAAACTCTTAATGTCATGTTTCAGGGAGGAAGAAAGCAGCATTTAATGCATTGATTATCTTTTAAGCTGTTTATTTTTCCCTCTTGTTTCTATGTCTTTGCTAAAAGTTTAAAAGACAGAACTACTAAAACAAATTTTCATGTTAGCCAAGAGACATATTTTCTCTCTAAATGAACAAAAATTGGTCCACATTGGAAATAAGTGCATCCTTAAGTGCTTCAAGTACAAAAAGAAAACAATATTATCAAAATATTCATTTAATGGCTTACTTCATACATAAATACATGTCTTAGGAACACAAAAAAGCGATCCACTGATTGGTAAAATCTCCAAAATGACTTCATCTGGGACTGAACACATTGATTTTTTTTTTTGTTTTGTTTTTTTGTGGGAGGGAGGGGGGACAGTGGGGTTCTCTATACTCAGGAGGCTTAGTGGGCGATGCTACAAATACGCCATCCGCCGTCCTTTGTTTCTAATTCTCTGTCTGTACCTTTTCCCCAGGACCGCCGCCAGGTATTTCTTGACAGCCATTTGCTTCCTGTAGCGGCTGTAGCTGTCTGTGAAGATCCCGTCTGAGTGTCGCTTGGAGAGGGGCTCCGAGCTGTCGTCCAGCGTTTTGCCCCCACTGTGGGAGACGAAACAGGGAGCCATGTTACAGAGGGTCTGCGCAGGGCACATGTACAGTACATTTCAGTAACCCTAAATAACACGGCTGATTTGAGATTGTCAGGAGAAGACCTTGAATGAAGAATCGTAACCAAAGTTGGGGATTTCAGTGTGCATTTTCCACAAACTGAGTCCACCCGCCTCTCTCCAATCAGAATCCACCGGGATTTAGTCCCATAAATTATTCAGAGGGAAATAAATCTAAAACTGTTTAACTTAATTCTCCCCTACTGCCTTTTCCACGGCAGCCAGCTTGAAAAGTTAACACTTCCGAAATGAATCAAAGAACAGTTTGCTCCTCTTCCTGGTGATTTCACGATGAGCTGATTTAGTAGGAAGGGGTGGGGGCACATATTTGGCATCACGTTGAGGGAAAACAATTACACCACAGACATATTACAGCATGAGTTATGAGCATTTAAGGACCCAGCACACAGAAACAAAGACGCACAGAGAACGAGAAACGGCAGATTTAAAGAAAAAAAATAAAAAGAAGAGACGAACAAGAAGATTCTTACCCTACACGTTTTGCCATCAGAGAATGAAGGTATTTCCTTGCTGATAACTGACCCAGCGCTTTCCTGTAGGCTTTATTAAACATGCCGTCTGCATGCCTTTCCATTCTGGGATGATATAGACAGCCACACGGTAAAAATCACCACACACACTAAACGTAGCGGCACATATTCAAACTCTACAGGGCAGCAAATATCCGTCCTACGATGTTATTTGGTGGAATTTGCTCAAATTTTCAGATAAAAATTTGGCAAAAACTGCTGAAAAGAAACCATGAGAATTTTGCTAATTGTTTATTACTGTAGTTTAATTGAAAGATGGTATATAGATAGATAGATAGATAGATAGAGATATCTATATATATATGGGATGTATATTATCTATAAAATTGTTGGTCTTAATTATCGTCTGTTTAGAATAATTTTTACAACAAGCTTTTTTTTCTGACTGAACTTGTCAAAGGCATCTCCAAATAGTGAATTAAACTATGAGCAAATGAAATACAAGACATACGGAAACATTTTGACGATACATTGATTTTACACAGAACAGATACATAGACAGGAATACAGAAACGGCATGTTCAACAGGGATGTCTCATACACTAACGAATGACAAGGTTTTATCCTCCAGTTTTGCTTGTTGAAAACAAAATCACCTTTTCTCTGACGGGTAGAACATGGTGAAGACGTCGTCTGCGACAGAAGAGGGGCTTCTCACCTCCAACTGATCTCCATCATAATCCAGGGAGGGCAAGGAGTTGCCACCCTCATCATAAAGCTCATTGTCAAGTCTAAAATGTTATGTTTAAAAAAAGGGAGACAAGAATTTTACAACCAAAGCAAACTTTAATTTGAAGGGGTTACATTTTTACTCTAGAAATGAGGAGAGGAAACAGTGTCTAATAGCTTTTTGTTGTATCTGTTTTGCTCCAGTTTAATTCCTATTAATTATACATCCAGATAGATTGATCGATTAATTGCCAGGTCAGCCTAAGGCTGTGCCACAGCAGCCTAAACTGCATTACCTCCTCTCCCTGGTAGATGTATCTCAGCCCCTATAGATTGTCTGTCAGTTGATGTTATCCTGTAATAAGCTGTAATACTCACAGATGTAACTTGAAGATCTCATACTTGCTGCTGTGCTTGTACAGTACAGGGATTTTCAACCAGTTCTACCAATAAATAAGTGCTAAAATGACTACATACCTTATACTTGGAAAGCTTATTCCTACAGGCGAGCAGTTGATGCTGTGATGCATTATGATTCCATAGATGAGCAGTGCTAAAGTTGCTTTACTAGACATGGTCCTGCTGAGGGAAAATGAATAAAAATAAAATTAAAAAATAACTATGAGACTATAAAAGTGATCCTAAGCATATTATTGTATTCAATTACATTCTAATTTTCATGGGAAGAAAAAAAAAACATAATCAGAAGATGTTTTAATCCAAAATTGCATCACTTTTACGCTGCGTAAAAGCGCCTCTTCTTACCAGTTTCGAGACGATAGACACGATCTTCCGAGGACCTCAGCTAGGAGAATGAGGTTGGACCTCTATCTCAGTCTCTCTCACTCTCTTTCTCTGGGAAGTGTTTCTTCAGCGTCCTTGTTGGGATTGTGCAGCGTACCGTGCGCCCTCTGCTTAGCTCTTTTCTTTCTTTCTTTCTTTTTTTTTTTTTTTTTTTTTTTTTTGTTAGCTCATGGCGGGGACAAAAGAAAACAAAAAAAACCCAAACTCCACAGCAGCAGCTGCTGTCTCTGTCAAAACTTTCCTGAGTCTTGTGAAGTTGCCTCTCTTTTGGTTTTTTATCCACGAATTCGAAAGGCTCGTCTCTTTGCACTTATCATGTTGGCAGAAAGGGGTGGGAGTTAGAGTTAGAGGTGGGGTGTGGAGGTGGGTGGTTGCGTCATCAGTCCTTTCCGCCCTCACCCCTCCCTTTCTCTATCCCATATGAGCGCAGACGTCTTCCGCGTCAATGAAAGACCCCGAGCCGACTCATAAAAAAAGAAAAAAAAAACTAAACGAGCGAGTGGCTCTTCAATTCAAACATCATCATTAATTAAACCGTGAATTAATGTCAACAGCTGACGTCACGCCATAAATAGCGTCACGTGACGGGCCTTCGGAGGCTGTTGTGGCCAGGATAGGAGCTGTTCGCTACTGGAAGTGCTGAAATGAGCGTTAGAGGCAAGAACAAGACGTAAACGGGAGGAAGTCATTTATTTTATCTGGCTACTTTCAATTATGTGTCCTTTAAGTTTCCATTCGGCCCCTTAAGCAGTTCACACAACTTAATACTGAAGCATATAAAGTTTTTGGTAAATATATATCATAGAAAATTAGTCAATGTTACTATTTTTTTTTTAAATAAAGCACTTTAAAAACAACAGCTGTGATAAAGTGCTGTACAGAAACAAAAGCATCGAAAAGATAAAAGAAAATACACAACATTAAGATCAATAAAATGTTAAAACGGAAGTAAGAGCAAAAATGTATATAAAAACTCAATTTAATTTCTATTTTTAGGTTTAAAATGAATTAAAACATGTGATCTGCATATCTACATATTACTCTTGGTTTGAGTATGTCATTTTTTAATAACTGCACTGTATTTGTTCCCCCATATGTTGGAAATTTGTTCTTACTGTACATCTTATTCTTATTTTTGTAGTTTTTACCTGCATGTTCCTGTTTACCTCAACTTGCTGCCATGACACCTGAATTTCCCCACTCTGAAAGATAGTTCTAATTTATAAAACTTGTGCAGAAAGAAAATTGGTGCATTTCCTTCAGTAGAGGTTTGTGAAATATTATGTAAAACGAAATAATAAAACACACATTATCAAAACTAATGACAAGGGAAAAATAAGTCTACAAATATTACTGGTACTTTTAGTCATTCTGTCATGGAAATTCAGTGTAATTATTCTATGAAAACCTCTAAAACTTGTATTTGTTGTTATAGCTATATTTAAAAACATTTGTTGGCTCTTTATGAGCCATTGTGGAAGATACAAAGACCCGTGGTTTACTATTCAACATGCAACTGCAATAAATCATAAAAACTGGTTGCTTGCACAAGTTTCAATCTATTGTGTATTTTCCTTATTCCACACAGGCTCAAAAACATACATAAACCTCCAGTAATATTCAGATGCATAAATCTCAGCAAGTTGCAGTGCAACTAGATGCTTTTTATAGGCATTGAAACATCAACAGAGCAATCTTTACCAAACCTGGACATAAAAATTTGATTTGATTTATTTGTTTGTGCAACAAATCCAGTTGGGGAAGAGTTTTAATCTCCTTGTTCAGCTCCCTGTCAGTCTGGCGTCACTGTGGATGGTGACACCAGCATTCAAGCTGCTTCCAGTCATGGTGGCTTAAGTCTGGGTGGTTCTTGAACACTATTAAACTGAAAATTCTTCTGTGGGTGACAATTTAGGTCATGTAGTTCATTTGGTTTGTCCAATATACAAAAGAGGCCGGCACATTCATCAGAACTGGTGTTAGAACGTGTCGGGGCAGGATAATGCCAAGCTTCTCCAGTGGACTCCACATCTTTGAGAAGCTGCCACATGAGCAAAATTAGACTAAAATGCATTTTCCCAAAGTTCTGGGCAGAAGTGTGAAGTTGCATAAGACTAAAACTCTGATTAAAACTTACGTTGAGTTGGCTTTTTTCTTTTCTTTCCTTTTATCTCCCTTTCT
Source organism: Poecilia latipinna (assembly GCF_001443285.1). Lineage (NCBI taxonomy): Eukaryota > Metazoa > Chordata > Actinopteri > Cyprinodontiformes > Poeciliidae > Poecilia > Poecilia latipinna. The sequence goes on along the minus strand of NW_015112675.1, from coordinate 522,174 downwards.
ACCGCGTTCATTAGAAGTCAGATGTGCCTTTCCTCTGCGCAGGCATCATCAGGGCCATGTGTTGAATCTTTAGTAGGTGATTCAGACCTCTTCGGTCTTCTCCGCTCTTTGACGTCATGTCATGGTTTGCTTAGCAAAAAGGAAATGCTTTAATTTAAATTCTTGAGAGATAGAAGAAGGGGAATATGTGAAGAAAAACATATAAAAAAAAAACCGCCTTAAAGATTAACTCTGTTTCTTGTACTGGGTGAGCACTGCACCCCAGTGGTTATGGGAAGAAAATGCATCACGAGTCTAAGACAGATCAAGAAAATCAGCATGTCTAGCTACCAATCTTAAATCAAAATTGCACAGAGTGAGCTAAAGTATCATTTAACTGATTTAGATGCAAATATGTACCTAATCCTCTGATGTGTAAAAATAGGTCCACTGTCTCTTGGACACTTAACCATGTAATTATGACTGAAGCAGCTAATCATAACATTTTCATGACTATCTTATGTTGAAATGAATCTAAGTAATCATTGTAAAGTGGTGATTACTCATTCAGCTTCAATCATCTCTTAATAAGCTGCTTTTCTGATTGTGGCAGGATATGTGGATCTAATTACAGCATGCATAAAGCAGATATGAATGTTTAGCTTTAATAAACCAATGCTTGAGTCACAGCAACCTTTAAAGCCCTTACTGTATGTTAAATACTAATAAACCTGCTGACCGCAGCGTATCATATTTGCCATACACTTCACTAATCAAAATGCATGACGGCACCAGGTTTTTGTTTTTTTTTGATAACTATTGCAAAAATAAATATGTGCACTGTTTGTTCAGATGTGTCTTCATACTGTTTTCTCAGAGGCTGAGGTCTCAGTAATCATATTACACCACACGGAGTAAAACTGAGCTTTATCACTTCAAACAAGACAGCAGAGGAACATATGACTCATTCTAATTTTAGCTCTGTTTGCTTTTAATAGCCTCGGCTGTCTCCGCCGCTGGTACGTTGTGTTTGAAGAATTTTATTGATGTTGCTGTCTCTTAGCTCAAGTGCTTACAGAACAAGCTTTTTTTTTTTTTTTTTGGTAATCAAATTTGAAAGGTGTGTGGGCAAAGTGGCATTCTGGACCCTCTGTCATGTTGTGGGGAATTGACTCCATTGCGGGGACGAGAAAGGAAGCCCTTATCTTGTAAATCATTACATTTAATGTGAAGATTTGTGGTCAGTGTTCATCTGCAGGAAATTAACATGACTCACTGTTACAGTACAAAAAGTAATGTTTAGTTTGGGAGATTCTGTGTACTTTTTAATGTAATTTTTTTTCTTTTTTTTAACCAATTAGAAACTGAGTCAAGAAATAAAAGTTAGAAAGTTCTACCCTGTTGAGTCAACTGTTCGTTTATTGCTTGTTGTCTACTGTTTATTTTGTTCTTCTGACAGAATCTGACAAAAAGATTAAATGGCATTATGGTGCTTTTGTGACAAAGACACAGTAGGAATAAGAAGAAAAAGAAACATGAATTCAAACACATTTTTGCAGCTTTTTTCCCCACAACACATTTGTTCAAATGCATTATCTTACTTTTGACAAATAAAAATAAAGACTGGTGAATTCCGACCAAGTAACTTTCATTATTTTTGGTGTTAGATGTTTTCTGAACATTGAGGTTAAACTCCTTGTCTTTTACCGGGGGTGAAGTACTCATCTAATGTGCCAAAACTGATACAAACATCTTTGCCATTATTATCGGATCTATGGTTCAGAACAATAAATAAAAAAAAGTTGTTCCTGCAATCTTTTCAATAAAGAGGACACAACATTTCCAAAGAGACAGATATCTTCATTGTAAAGTACATAGTTTAAAAATGGAAACACGTTTTAATATTTTTTCATTAGTCACACAACTGTTCCACACTTTCTTATCCCATGTGCAAAGATGGCAGAGCACTGTTTTTATTTGCAATTTCAGCTTTAATATCTCCTTCGAGTTAATCATGGTAGAGTTTTCATATAAACTCTAAATTAAAAACGATCAACCTCATAGGAATTCATCAGGTGCAAGATAATTGACTTGGTTTGTCAATAAACTGGGTCCATCATAGATAAATTAATGGCAGGAATAGCTCATCAACCACACTAAACCTCCTCATATATCGTCCTGTAGGTAAACATTTCTGATAAAAGTCATCATTTAATGTAAGCAGACAAGAGAGTGAATAGATTTTATGAAGTACAATGAAGGTTAAAATAATTAGTGCAATATAATACCCTATCAGTAAACCTTCCCAGACAAGGTTCTCAACATTTAATGTTAGTTAATTGGCATCTCTATCAGTTCCTATCAAATAAGTTCAGTTCAGTTCTCAGAAAAAGTCCTTTCTTAATACCCATTAGGGCAGGGGTGTCAAACTCAATTTCACCGAGGGCCACTTCAGCATATTGGCCCCCCTCAACGGGCCACATTGACG